>NC_064921.1:530517030-530817030 GCF_023897955.1 Schistocerca gregaria
GTTGGACAGAAATAAAGCAGCTGTGATATACCGAGAGGGCTGCTATGCTGATAAGCGCGTAATCTCGGCCGCTGCCGGAAGCAAAATTTTACTTGCACTTGGTCAACAACTCGTGCGTTCACTTTCAGAAATAGGTCAGCTACTCGTGGCGGTCAATTTTTGATTTAAGTAGATTACGGGAGGAGGAAAACACAAGTTAAATACGTACTTAAGCATTATCGTTCGCATTTTCCGAAACTTGAGACTATTTATTACCGCTAAATTAGTCCATTATTTGGCGTGGTTGAAAATACTTGATAAAATACTTATTCCATACTGGGGTACACGTGAAGGTATTTAAGAGGACACAGTAGCTAGTTTCATTCCATACGATAATAGTAAGAAACGCTGTTTAAAATATTACGTCGTGTCACAGTTCCATGTCTGTTTCTTATGAACAGTTCATTTATACAGGGTGCCTCTCCTAAGAGTTGTCAAGCCGCATTTCCTCTGGTGTTTCAGTAGATATTTGCAGTTTCGGTTTTGCATTGTGTAGTTGGAGTCAACCCAAACCAATAGAGCTGAACACATCTTTGATGCGACGACCATTGTCGACGGAAAGTCGATTTGTCTCTAAATCCAGTCAAAATAATTTTCAAAGCGGCATTTTACGTTTCCATTCGACAAACCAGTCCCACATTAGTCTAGTTCGATATCTATTTTGTTGATATGTGTTAAGAGGGATAGACAAACACAAAGAATAAACAGCAATCCAGGAGCGACTCACAATCAGTAGCGCTGCATGCTTGGCGGTAGCTGTCAGCGTGAACGAGGGCAGAGCTGTGGCTGCAGAAGAACTGGCTATTCTTGGAGTTTTATTGCTTCTGTTAATGCGTATCGATAAAAAAATATCGCACTAAACTAATCTGCGACCGCTTTATCGAATCGGTGCGTAAATAGTTTTTTAAAAAAAATTTGTTTGTAATAGCAAACAGACTGACACTTTGAGTCAACACTGCGTGTCATTTGAGAGATATGTTGAGCTCTATTGGATTGGAGTCCGCAGCTCGTGGTCTCGTGATGGCGTTCTCGCTTCCCAAGCACGGGGTCCCGGGTTTCATTCCCGGCGGGGTCAGGGTTTATCACCTGCCTCGAGACGACTGGGTGTTTCTGTTCTTATCATTCATGAAACTGGCGAGGTTGGACTGAGCAAAATTTGGGCATTTGTAAGGGACACTGATAGCGGCGCAGTTGAGCGCCCCCCACACAAAACATCATACTCTATTGGTTTGGACTGACTCCTGCTGCACAATTCAAAAATGAAATTGCAGATATCTGCTGTAATACCGGAGGAAATGCACTTGACGACTCTTGGGAGTGACAGCTTATATACTGCACAATTTTCAAGTCTATTGTTATATTGATGATGCCCTTATGTAACCACACATTTTAATGTACGTGATTGAGTTAGAACGGTAGCGTCAACAAAATTATATGTATGTTGATGTGCAGTCTGGAAATTAAGGCCGAAAGCCTTCTGACTTGCCTCACAAGCACTGGTTGTTCTTTCAGGACATACAGTATTGGAAGCCCAAATTTCTGGCAGAAAGAGGCGTTCCAAGTCTATGACGTTCATTGCCAAATAATCAACAAAGTATTTTCTCTGTTTCAGGAGCTCATTAAAAACAAATGCACCCTCCCCCAAATCCGTCGGGAGTAGGAACTGACACGCACAGGACAGCACTCGGAGAAAGTGACAAATGATAACAGCGCTACTAACAGTTCAATGCAAACATTACCAAGTAGCAAATAAAAGACTCGATCGCAGTCGGTATGTTTGCTGAGGTCATCCTGAAACTGCTTTCGTGGAGCTGAGCAAATACTAAATGTTTCCTCGGGCACAGAGAGAGGTGGCGCAGTGGCTAGCACACTGGACTCGCATTCAGGAGGACGCCGGTTTGATCCCACGTCCGGCCATCCCGATTTCTGTTTCCGTGATTTCCCTAAATCGCTTCAAATGGTTCAAATGGCTCTGAGCACTATGTGACTTAACATCTATGGTCATCAGTCACCTACAACTTAGAACTACTTAAACCTAACTAACCTAAGGACATCACACAACACCCAGTCATCACGAGGCAGAGAAAATCCCTGACCCCGCCGGGAATCGAACCCGGGCGGGGGAAGCGAGAACACTACCGCACGACCACGAGCTGTGGACTAAATCGCTTCAGGCAGATGCCCGTGTAACGGTACGTCACATAAATATTGACATTTTTAGCGGTTGTAAATCGTAGTTTACGTAATTTATGAATATCATTAGTGTAACAGATACAGTTAAGGTTCATAAAACAACTGATATGCAGCGATAGCCTCTTTATTTAATATCTATGAAAATAAAAAAGGATCAAAACAGACATGATTGTACGGCGGAGGAGGAAGGACGTATTTTGGGGTACACACTGTTTTGTTTCGCTATACGGAAGGCCGCCATTGAGCGGCCACACATATATTTTGTAAGTTATTCGTTGTTTTTGCTAAATAAACCTGTTATTATTAATAGAAAATGATTTTCTTTGTAACAGTTGTCACCTCAAATGCTCACAGTGGATAATTATTTTTAACAAGGATTTTTCAATAATTTGCCCTGCGAGAAGCTCATCTTTCGATGCAGCCTCTGGGCGGCCATTACGCGCCGAACTTTTAATTTATTTATCAAAGTGTTAACAGTAAATGTAAATGCGAGAGATTTCGTTGTACGAACCTTTTAAAATTGCAACAGATAATTAATTTACGTTAAAGTTCATGTTTATAAACTACACAGATTCCATGAGTTCAGTAAGTTTTATCTTGGCCGCTCCACGGCAACAATCGAAATTCTCTCAAGCCTTGCTTTGCAATCAATAAATAGAAATTAACAAAATTACATTAAATTCAGTTGACGGCAACTATATTTTAGTCATCACGTCCAAAATCTGAAGTTGGTACATGAATAACTGAGGCCCTTCAAGAACCCGTTTCATATTTAGTTATGCACGTAAGTAAAAGTGATAAAAAAAGACTGTATCCCTGAGAGATAGAATCATGCTGATAAATTAAAAATAAATAATATATAAAATATATATGTAATTTCCTTTGAATATAAAGAATAATTAATCCCAACGGACGTCACACCGGGATAGTTCATTTGAAAGCGCATGGCCTGTTCCCTTCCCTATCTTTTCCGCAGCTTGAGGGCTAGTGGTTAGCGTTGCTGCCTCTAGATCACGGGGTCCCGTGTTCGATTCCCGGCCGGCTTGGGGATTTTCTCTGCTATGGGATTGGGTGTTTGTGTTGTCCTCATCGTCATCACTCGCGACAGTGGCTAGATTGGATTGTGTAAAAATCGAACTCTGTAAATATTTGGACTATGTACGGGCGCTGATGACCGCTCAGTTGAGCGTGCCATAAACCAATCATCATAATCATCCTTCCTTAATCCGAGCTTGTAACCTCGTCTCTAACGACCTCGGTGTCAACGGGACGTTAAATACTTATCTCCCCCTCATTTACTTTGCGCGCAATTGGTGCGCACCCATGATAAGAGGAGCAACTGTAATCTTCTGTAGATTACTGATTGGTTTAGGATACGGCAGAGGTTAATGGGCAGTTATTCCAGCGTCGTATAGCTGAAATGAATAAAAATTTATTGCAGTGTATAAAAATAGCCTAGACGAAAGTGAGATGGTTCGTTGAACACCTTAATACAAAGTACTTTTTATTTATTTATTAATCAATGCGTTTTGCATCAAGGCGGGCTCACAATCCCATATCTTTTTACGCAGACACGGATCAATAGAGTAATTAACTTAAAATGATTATTACGGCCAAGATGCTCAACATATTATATCGCGTATTACACTTACAACATGATGACATGAATTTGAAATGCGATGAGAACTAGTGAGGATAGCAGTGACTAAGAGATCAATGAAGATACGAGAATGTCCTCTATCCGGTCGCATGCAGGCTAACTGAACATAGGGACGTCTGACGTGATTAAATTACGAAATGTTACACATAGACCATACGCAAGTTTCAGTTGTCACTATTTGTACGTGTTGAACTACGCCAGGTTAGTAGTGATTTGTTAGAAACTTAGACTACACAACTTTTCAATTTTGTTTTGGTGAAAATAATTTCTTACATTTTGCGGCAACTTATGGGTAACAGATTTCCTACGTGCTGTATCAGTTTTTTCTTCCCAGATTGTACTAAATCTTTTGTTGTATATATGTAGACGAAATTAATGTCATTAAGCAACATATTTAACCAAAATTTTCACTGTTCGACTTTAGTTGTGATATATGGATGATTTATAACTTTTAAGGCTAAGTTTGGTACTCATGTTCAGAGGACACCATTCGTATCTGACACGGCAGCAGCAATGTTCTTAGGACTTGCGCTCAAATACAACTGATAAGAACAGCAAGTTTTAAATCGTGAAGTACCAGTCCACTTTTTATGAAACTTTGTGGAGACGAACATCGAATAATGAGCATTAAATGACTCAAGTTTCCTTCCGTACGGAACTGATGTCAGTCATCAACATCAATATGAGTTATCCTCTCCCCATCCGCATACTTTTGGTGATAATAAGACAGATTTCGAAGGTCATACACAGGAAATCGTTGCATTCCTGAATGAAGGATTTTTGGTGTGAACTGCAGTTTACTATTTTCATCCAATACGTCATTTGGTACCCTGCTCACGAAGGACATGACAGCACGCTTTACAATTCTACACACATACTATCGAGCATTGAGCCTCGCTTAAACGTCCACCAAATACCAAATCAGTTCTGTAGTTCTATCCAACAGCTCCACCCAATAGAATTCCGGTAGTTGTAGAGATACACCTCTTGAGATTCGCCTCTTCCAGTGACGTGTAACCAAGTCAACTGCGAACTCATTGTCCACTCACAGGAGAGAGACTTACCGCTGAATACCACTGTGAAACTCGTTTTTTTTCCTTCGACTATGGACTTACGCCATGTAAATATGTGGTGTCTGTAGTATGTTGCCGGCGACGAATGACACAGCTTCCACAATTCCATTTCGCCACTTTGTTTGTGAGGCGTGCCTGTATTTCAGCTGTTTCTACCATCAGAGCCAGATGAACAGTCCTAACAGCCAGTCTACAACGCCTCGTGTCTGCTCTTCTTGCCTGCTGTCCCCCTGAGTCTGTTTACTCAGCACTCGCTCCGCAGTCACAGTACTGCGGCCAGCTGTCTGTGCCATTTGCCGTTCGATGATCCCATGTCCCTCAAGCAAATGAGACAGTCTTCTGCAAATTCAAGCACTGCTGCCAAATAAAAATATTATTGGATCTGACTCACTTCCCTAAGCTCGTGTCACGAATTTAAGCAAATGAAAGTGACCAGCTGATACGTGTCTCTAGGTTAATGGCTATATGTTGCTGTCCTAAATTCTACCGAAATTACTTCATTATGTAAACGTCATTTAAAAATACAGTGGGTTCAGAAAGGACCTTTACAACTTTGATCACGTATATTTCGAGAATGGGGATCAGTAGAGCTGCGCTGTTTACTGCATTAACGTTAAACACACCTAAAGTTTTGGTAGCTGTTCAACAGAGTTAGTTGGACTGTAATAAATGCCTGTGACAACCGTTCCACATCGGCGTCACCTGTACTCGGACGCTCATGTTATCCACGCCATTTCCGAATTACTTGAACATAATGTATAACTATCTGATGGTGTACTTCTGTAATGTGGCCTGAAGTTCCATTGGACCTGTGTATACCTCACGCTGGGCCATCTCCTGGGGAGGTGCCCGTTTTCGTCAACGACTAACCTCCAAAACCAAAAACAAAGGAACTTTAGCTCTGTGTGAACTTTACCTCGCAAACTGCTCCACTCGCCTCGTTGACGATAGGACAAGTGTGGCCAATGATAGTCGCCCAGAGCAGTCATTGAAGCGTGAAATAGTTGGAATAGTGTCTGCCAGGAGCTCGTACAGTCTATTAGTGTTCCTCATGTCTGCAAGAAGTACTATCCAAGAATAATATTGATTACTGTTATTCTGGAAAAATGGAAAAAAATTCAGAGGACTGTGTTCTACCACTGAAAACTAATCATACAATACAGGTTTCTAGCTGCTGGACGTATTTTCCTTTTGAAAACTTCAGCACAATGGCCCTTACAGCTCGGATTATAATCTTCCATAGATTGCGATAATAAGTACAAATCACACAAAATGATGTCCCAGAATCGACTAGTTCCTGCAGACTATGTTCGTCGATAATAATGGTATGATTTTCCAACATATTGACAACTATCGCCCATAGAGGATTTTTATCTGTAGAGCCCTCTCCTCCTAATTTTCAGTGGTTGTGAGAGCGAATGCGTCTATATTTCATAATCGATTATTGAAACAAAAGCGACCGTGACACATAACCAACACTTAGAATCTATCTAAAGATTTTTTATTGCGTGAATTTCATTTCCTTGTACGATACATATGACAACATTATGAATGCTGAAAAGACTCCGTTAAACTTCGGTTACACGATAAATCAGTCAAATCTAAAGACCGAAAATTCAACTATATACCTAGGAATACAATTACGATCAACTTAAATTGGAAAGAACACATAGAAGGCGAACAAAAGATTGTGTTTTTTGGCAGAAACTTAGAAAACGCAACAGATCCGCTAAAGAGACGGCCTACCCTACGCTTGCCTGTCCTCTTCTGCAGTACTGCTGTACGTTGTGGTATGTTTACCAGATAGGAACAACGGAGTATATCGAGAAAATTCGAAGAAGGGCAGCACGTTTTGTATTACCGAGATAGGGAGAAATGTGTCACTGACATGATGCAGGATTTAAGGTGGACATCATTAAAACAAAGGCGTTTTTCGATGCGGCGGAATCTTCTCCCGAAATTTGTCACCACTTTTCTCCTCCGATTGTGTAAATATTGTGTCGCAGCCGACCTGCATAGGAAGAAACGATCATCATATTAAGGGAAAACAGAGTTTGCATGGAAAGATATAGCTGTTCGTTTTTTCGGCGCAGTGTTGGAGATTGGATTAATGGAGCATTATTGTGAAGGTGGTCCGGAGAACTCTCTTCCATGCAATTGTAATTTGCACAATATCCATATAGATGGAGACTGCTGATTGCTTGCTGGTGGCACTGATACAATCCAGTCCTTCCAAAATCTCATTATCGGATTACTGTGATGAATCCCTGTTTCGTATGCCAAAAGCACTTTATACCGTCACCCCATATTTTGCTACCATTAACTGAGGATCTATTGGAACTAAATACCATAGTAAGACAATAGATTTCATAGGGGAACAACTGATTCGGCTAATTCCAAATTTGTATCCCATATGAACACAGGTATCTGTTACGAAATATTCAATTAAATGACTTTTTTGAAAAGTAAAATTTTTCAACAGATGCTGTAGGATAAGGACTCAAGATTTATATGTATTGCACTAATTCAAATGCATCATCTGAATTAATGCTCTCTTACACACCGTAACAACTTTGTTTATTTTGAGTACAATAAATGCCTGTGCGAAAAGGACCTTTCTGATGATGTGGTAGAAATGTATATAGGAGTCGATATGTAACATAAAAGAGATCCACTACAACACACAATTAACAAAGCGTCGAGTGACTTGATCAAATAAGATAAGGGAGAAAAATAAAATTATTTTAAAATTCGTGAAGTAATTGGAGAACAAACGACCAAATGACTATTGACGTTGGAATGTAGAATATGAGTCACAAGATATTAGGCTTTCTGCAAATATCCACCCAGTTCCGGAGACAGCAAAAGCAGATAAGTAAAAGAACTATCGCAGAATCAGCTTAACGGATCATGCATCAACGTTGTTGACAAGAATAACATACAGAGGAACGTAAAGGGAAACTGTGGGTCTGCCCGGAGACGTTCAGTTACGCTGTCAGAAAGGTGAAGGCACCATAGTGACAGTTATGATGTTGTAGTTGACAATGGAAGCAAGATTAAAGAAACATCAAGCTACTAGCACAGGGTTTGTCAGCATAGAAAAAGCGTTCTACAGTGTAAAATACTGCAATACGTTCAAAATGTTGAATAAGAGCCCACAGGGGACAGTAGGAATGGAAGACCGAGAACGAAGTACTTGGCTAAGCAGGATTTAAGGCTATTACTGTTCAATCCAAATATCGTTGAAGCAGTGATGAAAATAAAAGAAAGGATCAAGAGCAGGATTATAATTCAAGGTGAAAGGTTATCAATGATAGGATTCGCTGATGACCCTGCTATCCTGAGTCAAAGTGAAGGGAATTACACGATCTTTTGAATTAAATAAAGTCTAGAGAGTAAACTGAAGAAAAACGAAAGTAATGAGGAATAGCAGTAATGTGACTATCAATAGACTTAATATCTACATTTGTGATAACAAAGTAGACGAAGTTAAGCAATTCTGCGTCCTGTGTAGACAGTGGTGTGTAAAACGTGAGGACGAAAGAACCTTTGTCATGATGCGCCACTGTCAAGTACCTTAGCTCAATGAAACTCAGACCATATATAGAAAGAACTGCTACGGAATGTAACTGACGGAAATACACAATGAGGCAATGAGACGAACAGAAATGACACTTTTATTGAAAGACAAAAGATTCACAGCGATTTATGATGATCCCTCCGACAATCATTAAAGGCGATACACGGTTCTTAATGAGTGTTATCAGCACGGATGGAGATGCGTGCTATTCCATGCAACTCCCATGCTGGCCACAAAACTGGTAAGGTGTTTCTGTGGTACAGCGTTCCATTCCTCCACTAGCGCAGCTGATAGGTGTTGGATGGTCGGTCGTGCACGTGGGCAAGCTACAATACACCTAACCAAAGCTTGCCACATATGCTCGACGGGCTTTAAGTCGGGAGGGGGGGGGGGGGGGGGGGGAGGGGCAGAGGGTAGTCCTTTCCCCGAGTATCGTGTCGTTCGCATAGTTCGCCCAGCGGTGCAGTTCGATGTCGTCGCGCATTGCCGCCCATAAAATGAAGTCAGGTCCTAATGTACCCGTGAAAAGGGGCATGTATGGAGGCAGTACACTGTCACGTTAATATTGATCGGTAAGTGTAACTTACGCCTCCTCATGCCATAACACCGAGACCACCAAAACGATTATGTTCGACAATGTTTCTGGATGTATTACCTGTTCCCCACCTCTAGTCACATAAGAGTATTCCAGCACACCGTGCACGTCAGCATCCCTTATTCCTAACCATGATTTACCTCTATAATGTATGAATGTATAAGTAGTAGAAAACGCATGTACGTTAGTGAGTGTAGCGTTTTCAGTATATCGTTGTAATAAAGCGCGAGAAATTCCGTTGAATTTAAGTTTTAGAAGCTGGCCTGTGGCGTCAGTGTGGCTGTGGCATCGTCCTGCTATCTCCTTTTGAACGGTGCGCCTTGCTAGTGATCTCTCGAACAACATTCAAGGCGATCGCATGTTAAAAGGTGGGGAGTTAAACTGATGGAAAATAGTAAACAGGCTGCCGAGGGAATTAGTTGCTTCAGCTTCCATTTGATTGGAGCAAACCCCTGACAACAATGATGTTTGTTCTGTCGATTGTTTGTGATCACGCCCGCTGAGAGTTTTTTGCTACATCGGTCCCGGGATTCGGGGTAGATTGAGACATTTACTGTGTTACACAGTCACGGTCTCGATGTCTTGTGAGTGTGACTTGTAGCCTCTGCCAGCATTTGAGGCGAGTAGTTTGGACGGCACTTCGTTTAGTTTTCCGCTTTAAGATGAAGGAAATCTCAGTGGTTATTAAACTGACTTACCAACCGAAATATGTGGCTTCACGTGTACCCTTTTTGCCGTCGTTTGCTAAGTTGCTGTTAGGACCGACTTTGCTTTCTTTATCTATGCACAATTCCCCTCAATCGTTGTTCTCATGAGCAGACTTATGGGCCACAAGCCAGGTTTCACGACGGTTGTTTATTCTAAATTAACTAGAAATGGACTAGTCTGCTAATGTTTTTTTTTTATCCGTACTGAATGTTTGACTCTTTTTGGTTTAGCACATGCGAATCAGTGTCCATTCCACTGATGACTTCATCCTTGTGACTAAATAATGAACGGAGATTTTGTTTGTACCGTATCCTGCTCAAGAAACCTTAGAGTTAAGATGGCTTATATATTAAATGTATGTTGAAGTCAACGAATTCAATCCTCTTTCATTAATAACCGTAAATTTTTATAACAAGTTTAACTCACTAGATGTTCCCCAATGTCCATTCCATTCCGAACAACATTCCATGCCCTGCGCTCAGTAAGCACAGTAGCCGTGTAGGCCTATTATCAATGTACCAGAAAAAATTCAAGAAATTTGTGGCTTGATCGGTCATTTTGAAGTACTGTAGTCAGATTTTCATTGAACATTTCTTTTTTATATAATGTTTTCTGAACAAGTGTATTTTCTATAGGCGCCGAAAACGTACCTCCCTCCTTTCTGACGGTCAAATTTAATTAGTTAATAGCCCAATTGTTCTCCATTTCTAGCGTGAATTCAACTTTTGGATGCTGCTCGTTTAAAACTTTAGTCATTTCCTCTACTTCTTTTTTCCCTTTGACTAATAAAATAGTGTCGTCAACATACCGTCTGTAATAAATTAACTTCTCGTTAATTTCTGGAAAAGAGCTGAAAACTTTGTTCTCAAAGGCATTTAGAAAAATTTCTGCTAATATAAAAAATAGCGATCAAAGACTGAAATGCAAATTTTATTCGAAGAAAGAATTAACCTACAGGTGGTTTAATTTAATAAAAACAGAGGTTTTTATATTTCCTTGTGTGATATCACACAAGAGAGTAATGTGTTGGTGTAGATCCCAAGCGTCTCTTGAAAGTGTCTTAATGTCCTCATAGGTATCGTAGACTTACAGTCTACATGTCCATCTGTATCTGCATGACTACTGTTAAATCACACTTCGTGCTTCACAGATAGTATCGAACCACTTTCAATCTGCAAACTTTTTTTGAACTGTTCCAATCTCACATATCACGTGGGAAAATGTAGAATCTAAATGGTTCACTGTGACCTCTGGTTCCTCTTACTTAATTACGATGGTCAGTTTCCTTATGTAGGTGGGAGTCAATAAAATGTTTTTACGTTTGGAGGATAACGCTCATTATTTTGTGTGAATCAAGAGAGTTCCATTTCCCAAGAATTTTGCTTTCTGAATCTTTGCTAACTTTATATCAATAGAACATTTCCTTCGATGTCTTTCTTAATGTTCGAACACAGTATATGTTCCAAAATCCTATTGCAGATATAGTATATAGATCTACAAATCATCGAAAATCTGTTTTCTTTCTACTGTATTGGCGTAACGTGTGCAGTTTTCTGGTCCATAAGTACGTACCATTCATCGAGCGTTACCAAAATTTCAAGCTGTCACGTCACTATATTCTGAAAGGAACCTACCTGGTACACAGTGAGAACCGGAAGACTTGGTCTTTTTCTAACACTCCAAACAGTGCGGTGGGAATTGGATGGGGATCAACGTTTTGGTTTATCCTACACTCCTGGAAATTGAAATAAGAACACCGTGATTCATTGTCCCAGGAAGGGGAAACTTTATTGACACATTCCTGGGGGCAGTTACATCACATGATCACACTGACAGAACCACAGGCACATAGACACAGGCAACAGAGCATGCACAATGTCGGCACTAGTACAGTGTATATCCACCTTTCGCAGCAATGCAGGCTGCTATTCTCCCATGGAGACGTTCGTAGAGATGCTGGATGTAGTCCTGTGGAACGGCTTGCAATGCCATTTCCACCTGGCGCCTCAGTTGGACCAGCGTTCGGGCTGGACTAGCAGACCGCGTGAGACGACGCTTCATCCAGTCCCAAACATGCTCAATGGGGGACAGATCCGGAGATCTTGCTGGCCAGAGTAGTTGACATACACCTTCTAGAGCACGTTGGGTGGCATGGGATACATGCGGACGTGCATTGTCCTGTTGGAAGAGCAAGTTCCCTTGCCGGTCTAGGAATGGTAAAACGATGGGTCCGATGACGGTTTGGATGTACCGTGCACTATTCAGTGTCCCCTCGACGATCACCAGAGGTGTGCGGCCTGTGTAGGAGATCGCTCCCCACACCATGAAGCCGGGTGTTGGCCCTGTGTGCCTCGGTCGTATGCAGTCCTGATTGTGGCGCACACCTGCACGGCGCCAAACACGCATACGACCATCATTGGCACCAAGGCAGAAGCGACTCTCATCGCTGAAGACGACACGTCTCCATTGGTCCCTCCATTCACATCTGTCGCGACACCACTGGAGGCGGGCTGCACGATGTTGGGGCGTGAGCGGAAGACGGCCTAACGGTGTGCGGGACCGTAGCCCAGCTTCATGGAGACGGTTGCGAATGGTCCTCGCCGATACCCCAGGAGCAACAGTGTCCCTAATTTGCTGGGAAGTGGCGGTGCGTTCCCCTACGGCACTGCGTAGGATCCTGCGGTCTTGGCGTGCATCCGTGCGTCGCTGCGGTCCGGTCCCAGGTCGACGGGCACGTGCACCTTCCGCCGATCACTGGCGACAACATCGATGCACTGTGGAGACCTCACGCCCCACGTGTTGAGCAATTCGGCGGTACGTCCACCCGCCCTCCCGCATGCCCACTATACGCCCTCGCTCAAGTCCGTCAACTGCTCATACGGTTCACGTCCACGCTGTCGCGGCATGCTACCAGTGTTAAAGACTGCGATGGAGCTCCGTATGCCACGGCAAACTGGCTGACACTGACGGCGGCGGTGCACAAATGCTGCGCAGCTAGCGCCATTCGACGGCCTACACCGCGGTTCCTGGTGTGTCCGCTGTGCCGTGCGTGTGATCATTGCTTGTACAGCTCTCTCGCAGTGTCCGGAGCAAGTATGGTGGGTCTGACACTCCGGTGTCAATGTGTTCTTTTTTCCATTTCCTGGAGCGTATTCCACTCTTTGACTGTGGGAAGTCGAGCCTATTAGAAACCCCATCAGTCAGTCTTGCGATGGCTGTTCCAGCGATTGTAGTTATCGCGTAACTTTCCATGGTCTCCTGCCTTCAGTTTTCTCGTGCTTGTATTCCGATCCGACAGTACTGATAATATTACTGTACGAATGGATCTTTTTCGCAATGATGATCGGAAATGAGTTGGAAACAGCACTTTACGCACGCTTGAAGCGGTTCTAGCCGAGTTTAGTCGTCAGGGGAATGCTTCGGACCAAGAAGACAGCGACAGTGACCTGGAAGGGCCTGTCCTCAAATCTGAATTTTGGAAGTCACATGAATAGTAGGTGTTTTTGACCATGTTGATCATTAATGCAGAAAAAACAGATGATAGAGGCCTTGAATTAGGAAAGACGAGCAATATAGTCGCACACTTCTTCAAATATGATTACTTACCTACCTGGATGCAAAAGGAAAGCACGAGGAATCATAGAAGAGAAAAATTTTCACTCCAAGAATAGTGACCCAGCTACTCGTTTTCACATCTGACAGACGCGTTTGAGGTAAAGCTTCTATTGGTCTCTTGTTCATTAGTGGTGTCTTGAAAGATTCCGGTTTCTGCCAGGATGACACGTTTCCCGAGATATATGGACAACCTACCTTTCTTTCTACTATGTCTCATAAAAGATTTGCATTCCTTCAACAAAATTTCAGATTTGATGAGAAAAACACTAGCGAGTCAAAAAGGGTAGCTATATTTTCTACTTTTCGGGAGATGTGGAATACTTTTGTAAGCTGGTATTTACAGTACCATAGCCATCAGATGGCTTGTTTGCATAAAGCATTATTCACTTTCCGTGGTCGATGTCCCTTCAAACTGTTTATATCATCCAATCTTGATAAGTCGGGTCTAGAACTAATTTCAATGTGTGACAACAGAACGTTCTACCTTATTTCAGGTATTACATATACTGGAGAATAGCAAACGAAGAAACGAAAGGTTATTTATCCATACCGACTCGATATGACTGAATCAGGGCCAGGAAGAAATCGAAACGTGACAATTGATAACTGGTTCACTCCATATGAGTCGCCAAAGACACTGTCTGAGAGAAAAATTGAGAAGTTAGTCGGCACACTACGTGAAAATAAGCGTGAGGTACCATTACACACGTTGTGAGCAGCCGTAGCTGTAATTAAAAGTCCTTCAATCGTTACTGGAAAATTTTGCTTTCATTGAGCGCTAAAAAAGAATAAAAAGATTATCCTAATGTCATTATTGTACCACAAAGGAATAATACTTGATGATTAAAGAAAGCTAGAAATTGCTGAATTCCATAACCTAACGGAAGGTGGAGTGAATGTATCGGACAAACTTTACAAGACAAGACTAAAAAACGGAAAGCAAAAAGGTGACCACTCAGATACTTCTTCGGAATCTTATACATCGCAGCTGCAAACAGTTCCACTCTATTCAAATAAAATTCTACTCAATGTCCCTTCCCCACTTGTACACAGACCACTTTCGTAAAATGATCTCGCTCTGGCTTCGACAAAATGGTGGATGAAACAAAGAATGCTCTGGCGACATACTGGTGAGACTCTTCGTTTGACAATTTCCAAGGTCTTACGAAACGAAAGAGGAGCTTTGGAAACGATTCGCTGTCACAGCAAGTCAGAATTTGTAAAAGAGACGAAGAATATGCGCTACGTTTGGTCCTTGCAAAGACATAAACAGAAATGAATAATGTGCCACAAGACGTTAACGCGCTTGTGGTGAGCATAAGACAAAAAGAGCATCAGATACGTGACTGATGATTCTACTGAAGTAATAGATATACAGCGTTGTCCTTTGATAGTGACCGGGCCAAATACCTCACTAAATAGGCATAAAACGAAAAAACTACAAAGAACGAAACTTGTCTAGCTTGAAGGGGGAACCAGATGGCGCTATGGTTGGCCCGCTAAATGGCGCTGCCATAGGTAAAACGGATATCAACTGCGTTTTTTAAAAATACGAACCCCCATTTTTATTACATATTCGTGTAGTACGTGAAGAAATATGTATGTTTTGGTTGGGCCACTTTTTTCGCTTTGTGATAGATGGCGCTGCAATAGTCACAAACGTACAATTACGTGGTATCTTGTAACATTCTGCCAGTGCGGACGGTCTTTGCTTCGTGATACATTACCCTTTTAAAATGGACCGTTTACCAATTGCGGAATAGGTCGATATCATGCTGATGTACGGCTATTGTGATCAAAATGCCCAACGGGCGTGTGCTATGTATGCTGCTCGCTATCCTGGACGACATCATCCAAGTGTCCGGATCGTTCGCTGGATAGTTACGTTACAGGAAGTGTTCAGCCACATGTGAAGCATCACCCACGACCTGCAACAGATGATGATTCCCAAGCAGGTCTTTTATCTGCTGTCGCGGCTAATCCGCCCATCAGTAACAGACAAACTGCGCGAGAATCGGGAATCTCAAAAACATCGGTGTTGAGAAATGCACCCGTACCATATTTCTATGCACCAGGAATTGCATGGCGACGACTTGGAAAGTCGTGTACAGTTCTGCTACTGGGTACAAGAGAAATTACGGGACGATGACAGAGTTTTCGCACGCGTTCTATTTAGCGACGAAGCGTCCTTCACAAACAGCGGTAACGTAAACCGGCATAATATGCACTATTGAGCAACGGAAAATCCACGATGGCTGCGACAAGTGGAACATCAGCGACCTTGGCGGGTTAATGTATGGTGCGGCATTATGGGAGGAAGGATAATTTGCCCCCATTTTATCGATGGCAATCTAAATGGTGCAATGTATGCTGATTTCCTACGTAATGTACTACTGATGTTGCTACAAGATGTTTCACTGCATGGCAGAATGACGATGTACTTCCAACATGATGGATGTCCGGCACATAGCTCGCGTGCGGTTGAAGCGGTATTGAATAGCATATTTCATGACAGGTGAATTGGTCTTCAAAGCACCATACCATTGCCCGCGCGTTCACCGGATCTGACGTCCCCGGATATCTTCCTGTGGGGAAAGTTGAAGGATATTTGCTATAGTGATCCACCGACACCGCCTGACAAAAGGCGTCAGCGCATTGTCAATGCATGTGCGAATATTACGGAAGGCAAACTACTCGCTGTTGAGAGGAATGTCGTAACACGTATTGCCAAATGCATTGAGGGTGACTGACATTTTGAGCATTTATTGCATTAATGTGGTATTTGCAGGTAATCACGCTGTAACAGCATGCGTTCTCAGAAATGATAAGTTCACAAAGGTACATGCATCAAATTGGAAAAACTGAAATAAAATGTTCAAACGTACCTAAGTTCTGTATTTTAATTTAAGAAACCTACCTGTTACCAACTGTTCGTCTAAAGCTGTGAGCCATATGTTTGTGTCTATTACAGAGCCATATATCACAAAGCGAAAAAAGTGGTCCTACTAAAACATTCATATTTCTTTACGCACTACACGAATATGTAATAAAAATGGGGATTCCTATTTTAAAAAACGCTATTGATATCCGTCTTACCTATAGCAGCGTTATTTAGCTGGCCATCCATGGCGCCATCTGGTTTCCCCCTTCAAACTAGACAAGTTTCCTTCTTTGTGGTTTTTCCGTTTGACGTTTATTTCTTGAAATATTTGGCCCGGTCACGATCAGTGGACCACCCTCTGTGATGCTACTTTCTATTTAGGCAATAATTTCATTTTATTCATAATATTATTTTATTTTTTGTCAAAAGAGACCGATTCATATTTCATTTTGTGTAGGTACATTGATTTGGTTTTGAAGACCACTATGGGCTAATTGTTATACAGTTTCTGTAAAATGGATTTCTGTCATGTTAAATATTACTAAAAATTTGACTAAATAATAATAATAATAATAATAATAATAATAATACTTATTTGCCTTTACGTATATACGAACTTGATTGAAAAGGTAGCGGGACGGATGCGACCCAACAGTACAGTCTATTTTGTCTCAAGCCATCATATAATTTTAGGATTAAGGGATTTACGTTGCTTCACTACACTGAGAATATCTACTCGTAAATTCCTACTGTTGGCAGCGCTGTTCCTGTTTCTAATTATGGATTTTTTAAGGCATCTTCTCCACATTTAGGAAAACCGTGTTCAATAACTTTGCTGTTGTGGCGCTGTCGTCGGTGATACTATCACTGCCACAGTGCAGTGAAGCTTTTATTTTTGTAAATTCCAAGCCTGTATAAATTGGCAACAGTGTGTAAAGATACCGACGGACAGTAACGTGCGATTACGATGTTATTTAGTAAATAAAAACTAAGCTATGAATCTATATTTTTCTCTATATTTACCTCGTTCAGAGCTAACTTCGGAACCACAGACCTGGAACTAATATCAGCCGCAACGGTCGTCGTACTCCACTGATGAAACACCAAAACAAAGTTTGTGGAGTACTGTCGCTACACCGGCCGGGAACTCAGATTTTTTAATCGATCCCAAGCCGAAGCATTGAGAACACCACAAGTGCTTGGTTTCAGAATACATTCAGTGATGACGGTTTTCCTTGTAGAGATCGATACCAGCGGTAGACGAACCTTTTTCGAATTAACGATGCTGCCTGCTCCTTGCTGGGTTCGACTCTGTCGTCGCTACTTCTTTAGGTGTCCTAAACACTCGCACCTCTTTTACAATTTTTTGAATTTGATATACGAGGTCTTTATGATCTAGAACACGCGGTCTCCCATAAGTAACATAGTCCCATTGATTATCTAGCTATGCTCAAGTGTTGCCTTCATGTATCAGACGCAGGCCAGAGTGGCCGAGCGGTTCTAGGCGCTACAGTCTGGAACCGCGGGACCGCTATGGTCGCAGGTTCGAATCCTGCCTCGGGGATAGATGTGTGTGATGTCCTTAGATTATTTAGGTTTAAGTAGTTCTACGTTCTAGGGGACTGATGACCTCAGCAGTTAAGTCCCATAGTGCTCAGAGCCATTTGTATCAGACGCTTTATTTTTCCTTACAGCATCTAATGCACTCCATCATGAAGCCACAAGTGGCCCATCGGGACCATCCGACCACCGTGTCATCCTTAGCTGAGGATGCGGATAGAAGGGGCGTGTGGTCAGCACACCGCTCTGCCGATCGTTACGATGGTTTTGTTTGATCGGAGCCGCTACTATTCGGTCGAGTATCTCCTCAATTGGCATCACGAGGCTGAGTGCACCCCGAAAATTGGCAACAGCGCATGGCGACCCGGATGGTCACCCATCTAAGTGCCGGCCATGCCCGACAGCGCTTAACTTCGGTGATCTGGCAGCATCTAGTGAGTTAGTCAAAATGTTCAAATGTGTATGAAATCCTATGGGACGTAACAGCTAAGGTCATCAGTCCATAAGCTTACACAATACTTATCCTAAATTATCCTAAGGACAAACACACACACACACCCATGCCCGAGGGACGACTGGAACCTCCGCCAGGACCAGCCGCACAGTCCAAGACTGCAGTGCCCTAGACCGCTCGGCTAATTCCGCGAGGCATCTAATGACTTCCGTGTGTGCCACAGGCTTTAAATGTAGTGGCACAGAGAACAAGTCCTTTTGCAGACACAGCCGGGTAGCTTCTGAAACGTTGTGTGGAACATGTTAGGTTGCTGTTTAAACCACAACCTTCCCTGATTTATTGATGCCGATATGCGGTGTAGAGACGTGAGGTGCATCTCAAGTGACAATCATTTCATATACCTACAAACCTTGCATATATTTTTGTAGTGGATGTCCAACTTCCTGCACTTAGCCGTCTCCAATATTTTAGTAATAAAATTTGAACTTAGAAAAAGAAGGTAATGGAAAGCACGCTTACAAGACATAATATAACTGTTTCTCTCACGATGTTGCTTGGATGACAAAGATTATGTTAGTTATCCACTGACCCATGTCAAAAGCGAAGAAACATGAATGAATTTGGAATATATATATATATATATATATATATATATATATATATATATATATATATATATATATATATAATCTTCAAGGCACATTTCCATATCTATAAATAGGTAAACATTTAATTATTATTAAGGTGATATCAAGCTTCCCGTGAATACGCAGTTTATCTTCGTTACCCTCTATCCCACATCTGATCAGCTTCGGGTATCAGTGGTACTTCGCCACTTTACTCGGTCTTTCCACCATTCTTCTTCCACAATTTGGTTCCATATTTCTCCTCCTTAAACTCATCTTTATTGTATCAATCCATCTTGTTCTCGGTCTTCCTCTTGGCCTCTAGCCCTCAGTCTTGAACACCATCATTCTTCTTGGTATACTTCACTCTCCCATGCTCTTCACATGCCCAGACAATTTCAATCTCTTCTTTTCAATTTTCTCAGTCAGCTTCTCCACTCCAGTTTCCTTCCTAACACCTTCATTTTTCACTATCTCTCCTCGTCTTCCCTAGCATACTTATCAGAAACTTCATTTCAATGGATTGTATCCTACTCTCCTCTCTTCTAGTCACAGTTCAAGTCTCTGAGCCGTAAATTAGTATGGGTGTGAAGTCAGTCTTGTATAGCACCAGATTGCACCTCATTGGCACTTCCTTTCCCCACACCAAACCCCTCACACACTCGTAAAATGTACTACTCTGTTGTATTCTTTTGCTATTTTCTGTCTCCAAATGAGCATTCCCCATTAACACACTTCCCAAATATTCAAAGTCGTCCACTATTTCAATATCCCATCCCTTAATATTAATCTGACCCTTGCCCTATCTATCCCCTCTGGTTACCACCATGGTCTTGCTTTTCTATACACTAAATTTCATTCCATATTTCTTGACCTCATCATTTAGGATGTCTATTTGTTTTTGCATCTCCTTACTGCTTGTTCCCCCCCACTATAATATCGTCAGCAAATTGTTACTGCTTCATCTCCGTTCCTCTATGGGCTTCTTTCGTCTCTTTGACTTTTTCTTCCATCACCATTATAAATGGTGGTGGTGATATCACACTTCCTTGCCTTAGCCTCGTAACATTCTTAAACCATTCAGTTCCTCCAACTGGTGTCTGTATACAACTAGAGTTTTTTCATACGTTGCCTGGATGACTTCAAGCGTTTGCTTTCCAACTCCCTTTCTCTTCAAGTTTGTCCATACCTTTTCCCCAGCCGCGGTGGTCTCACGGTTCTAGGCGCTCAGTCCGAAACCGCGTGACTGCTACGGTCGCAGGTTCGAATCCTGCTTCGGGCATGGATGTGTGTGATGTCCTTAGGTTAGTTTGGTTTAAGTAGTTCTAAGTTCTAGGGGACTGACGACCATAGATGTAAAGTCCCATAGTGCTTAGAGCCATTTGAACCAACCAAACCTTTTCCGGTGGGAACACTTTCATATGCTTTCACTAGGTCGAGAAATGTCATCACCAGATGTTTCCCATACTCCCAATGTCTTTCCATTAACTGTCTCATACTAAAGATTTGGTCCACAGTTGATCTACCATGACGAAAGCGATACTGCTCCTCTTCTAACTGCCTTCCACTTTTTCTCTCATTCATCTTTCCAGTCTCCTCTCCATTATTTATGCTACTTGGGATATGAGTGCGATCTCTTGATATTTGTCACATACTTTCCTGTCACCCTTCTTCAAAATTGGGATTATTGTTCCCTTTCCCCTTTCTTCAGGTACACATTTGTGGGTCCAAATGCATCTTATTAGTCTAAATAGCCACTGTAGCTCAACTGGTCCAGCTGTCTTCATCATCTCCACAGTAATTTCATGTACCATAGGTGCCTTTCCTGTTATCATTTTTCTCATAGCTATTTTCACTTCTAACATCGTTATATCCTCCTCTTCTTCCAGACCCCTGCCTCCCTGCCGCACTTCTATTCCCTTTACATTGTCATTCTTCGCATTTACTAATTTATCAAAGTACTCTTTCCATCTTTTCCTTTAGTTGCATTAATAGCTCTCAGCTTTCCCCTTCCACTAGCTTTTTGTATTTTTTTTCCATCCTCATACTCTTTGTAATTCCATATATCATCCTCTTACCACTAGTAACATCTTTTTCCAACTCTCTTGTGAATTTCTCCCAGCTTTTCCTCTTTTCTTCTGCTACCATTTTCTTACACTTATTTTTACTATCCTGGTATTGCCTTTTACTTCAGGCTGTTCGGTCTCTGTTCCATTCATTCCAGGCTTTCTTCTTTTCTTTTACTGCCTCCTTCACCCTCTCATTCCACCATGGTGTCTTCTTCTCCTTCTTTACCCTTCCGGACACTCTGCCACAGATCTTCTCATCAGAGCTTACAAACGCTTCTTTGAACTTTCCCCATTCCTCTACCACATTGCCATACACGGTGTTAGGGATTTTACGCTTAAGTAACTTCTTAAACGTTTCTTCTACCATGTCATCCTCTACTTTCCACAATTTTATTCACCTTTTCCTTTCTTCCTTTATGTCTTTCAGTTCGTCGATTCTCATCTTTGCCACCACCACTCGATGGTCTCTACCAAAAGCCTCTCCTCACTCAGTTCATGTGAACTGTTAAACGAATGCACTGAATTATTTGTGAGACTGAACCATCAACGGTCTTGTTCAAACATTCCACTGATGTTCACATAGTGAAGTGGCTCCGAACGTGAGTGAGTCTGTATTGCTGCCATCAGCATTCTGGGGTGTCAGAGCGTGTTCATGGTACAGAGCTGCTGGCGGCGTGGTCCAACGGGTGCACACCATTGGGACCACTGCGACCATTATTGTCATCTGAATTCTGTTGCCAACTTTGACACGTGTTAGATGGTATGAATATCTGACTCTACATCGATCCCCGCTCACCCCACAAACCCCTGCACCACCGTCGTGTAGTATGGAGGAGAGGACTGGATGCAGGTGGCAGTGAAGAGATGGGAGCCGAAACTGAGGCTGGTGCTGGGCTCCCACCTGCGCCCCAGCGTATGCCCTGAGCCCACCCAGAAACACAAGCCCCAAGCAGAGTGCAATCATCCACATCCTGAGGCAGAGCATCAGACGAAGGTGCCTCAGTGACTGCAGAGGGACCCAAGGAGGCGCATGGAACACTTACTGGGAAGAGGGGGCCCATCTCCAGGCGATGATAGCTGTCGAGATGGTGACGACTGTGAAGAGACGTAGAATTCCTTCAGTTCTATGACCAGAGACGACAGCGTGGGGCCACTCCTTCCAGGTAGGCAAAGCACCTAAATGCAGAAAGTTTGCGGCAGGATCACATGTTGACGAATTTGGTTCTGGTGACATCTCGGCAATGCTCTTGGTTCCTGCGGGAGAAAAACAGAACGTCCAAGAAAATTCACAAAGGTGCCTCGCTCGTAGCGCCTCTGTCTGCCAATCTTTAAATAATTGTTAACCTTTAAATAATTGTTAATGTGATACTTCTCGTGTCCAGGCGGAATGGCCATTGCCTGCCATGGAGGTTTAAACAGGAGCAAGGTGCACTGGCACCAGCTGTGTAACAACTCCTTTGGTGAAATGTCAAATGGCTGGGAATGTAGGAAGACAAGAATAGTAACAGAAATTGATACCATGTGTGGGAGGCAAGACGTTTGTCCATCTACTGCTTAAATGTTCTTACAAAGCGTTCCGCTTCGCCATTAGATTACAGGTGGAATAGTGCACTCCCGATGTGGTTTAATCTGAACGCAGTGGAAAATTGTTCAAACTTGGTGGCAACATATTGAGATCTGTTGTCAGTCACAATAATTCAGGCAACCCCTCGAGGCAAAAGATCGACAAGGCCTTGATTTTGGAACGAGTCATGGCAGAATGCATAGGAACACCAAAGGAATATTTGCCAATGATGTCAATAATGACCCTATATGTATTCCAGTAATTGGCCATGAAATCAAGCTGCAAATGTTGCCAAGATGCTTGAGGTTTAAGTCATGCGAAGAACTGCTGAGACAGGAATGACTGATTTCAGCAAAGGTCTCGCAAGGGAAAGTCAACTGTTCAGTTTTCGCATATTGACTATGCTAAGTACAATGCCCCCAGTGGCCTTGGTGTATCTAACGAAGCACATCAGGTTTTAGAGCCTGTGGAACAATATCAGTGCGTAGCAAAATGATGCTTTCCCGAGCTGAAAGGGCGTCACGATGTGCAAAATATTGACGAGATACAGTGTCACATCTCTGGCTGAAGACGACCAACCAGTGTGGATGAAGTACAACAGAATCTGCAAATCAGGATCGCGGCAGTAAACTGGGCAATTTTTCGGTGATCAAGCAGAAATATATGCAAAGCTTCTGCGTCTAGTGCTTCAATGTAGCAGCAAAAACAGATGAGTAATTGAATGTTGATCTGTCCCAACAGGGAGGCAAGAGACAGCATCTGCTGTGGCATCATTAGAAGTTGGCCGATACACAATCTCACATTGACAATTTGACGAAAGAAGTTTCCGGCGTGCATTTGTGTTGTGCTCGTTGATTTGACTGAGAACGGCTAAACAAAGACTGTAGCGGTTTATGGCCACCAAGTAAAATTTTCCTCCAAAGAGATACTGGTAAAACTTCGTGAAATCATAAACAGTGACATGAACGTCCTTTACAATTTGCGAGTTATATTGAGCTTTGATCAACAACTTCGAAGCAAAGGCAATCGGCCTGTCAATAGAACCAAATTTATGTGACAAAACTGCACCAATGCCGTAAGCGGAAGAATCCACAGCCAAGATCACAGGTTTGGCTGGATCAAAGTGAAAATGGCATCGATGTCTAAGTAAAGCATCTTTCAACTTCCTGACAGAAGACTGACTCTCTTGCGATAAAACAAAAGGAACGTTTCTCCTGGGGAAGTATTGCAAGAGAGCTGAGATTTGAATGGCGTTAGGAATAAATCGGATGTAATACATGAGCTTCCCTAAAACGGAGTGCAATTCCCGCACATTGCATGCGTGCGGAAGGTCACGGATAGCAAGCAAATGTGATTGCAATGAGTGAAAACCTTCGCTTTTAACGATATATCCTAAATATTCAAGTTCTGTGTGAAAAACGCACACATTTCTCTGTTACATTTGAGGCCAGCTACAGACGGTACTTGAAACGGAGCGTGAAGATTGATGTGTTCTTCAGGAGACCGATCTGAGACAATGCCATTTAAGTAATTAGAATAAAGAAGAACTTTTGCTGTCAGTGGCTCCAGAAAATGCTGAAATAAGGCGGATGGGGAAGCACTGCTAAGGAGCAGTCTCAACTACTTTAAGAGATGAAAATGAGTGTTAATGACAAAGATTTCTTGCGATTGCTGAGCCAGACGTATATGCAGACAAGTGACGCACAAATTAATCTGGAAACGTAAGGACTGGCAGAAAATTTATTCACCAGTTCTTCGGGGCGTGACAAGGGATAAATTTCAATTACTGACTGAGGATTTAGAGTTCTCTTAAAATCGGCAAAGAACCTGAGTCTGCCGGACAGTTGCTTCAGAATAACAGAGGGGACGCCCATTGACTGGCAGTAATGAGTGCTAGGACCCCGTTCTCTTGCAAAGCAGTATGTTCCTAAGCTACCATGTCTCGAAGAGAATGAGGAACAGAACGAACTCTAACAAAGCATGGCAGAACATTGTCCTTCCCTGTGACATGGGCAAAGAAATTATTGGGTTTGCATAAACCCACAGAAAATAAAGCCAAAAACTACGCACACGACATAGAAACACTTTCCAGAGGATGAAAGGAAGAAAGTAGGTTGCCTTGAACGTTTAACCCTAACAAATGAAACGAGTCTAGAGCAACGGGAGGAAAGCTCTGCACATTTCATTAGTTGCAGGAAGGCTACAATTCCCTCAGACATAGATGTCCTGGCCATTTATACGCTATCAGCGTATGGCGAGCTGTGTACAACTTAGGTTCACTAAGCAATTCGTAAGTGCTACCATTGAAGAAAGTCACTGAAGTTGCAGTGTCTAGTTACAAACGGACTGATTATACAGCGGCAGTAAAAGACAAAGAGATTGTTGTCTTCATGTAGCACTGCAGCGGAAGTGGGAGCCTTTCCTGAACAGCTATTACACTGTTGTTTTGTGCTGAATATACTGCGGGGCTTTGAAAACACATTACACATTGTTTGTGACTTAGATTCGCGTGAAGGAGTAGCAGAATGGTGCCTCACTATACGTTCACGTTTTCCGTAAAAGAGAAAACACCAATTCGCTGCATGCGAGGGGCGAGATAGGCGATCGCGTGCTCCACTACAGCGAGGGCATGACTCCACACCTTGCGCCGACCGCGACACGTGTTTACGTACGTGAGCGCTGTGGCTGTGGCCGGCTGAGCCGCTATTTGCGAGCCGCATGCGAAGCCTGTTCGTCACGGCTATCTATTGAACAAACAGGCGCCACGTCAAAACCGTCTACTGTGCCTTTGATGAAATCTTGATAGTCTAGAATCTGCAGAACCTGTGGCAACGAGGGTACCGGGTATTTAAGAACCTGTTCCCGAATTCGAGAGTCAGTTAAACTGAGCAAGATGCCCTCAAGATGAATTGTATCACTGTCGTATTTGCCGCAGTCACGTTAGAATCTACTTTGCCGGGCAAGGCCTTGCAACAACTCAGTCACACACTGACAGTAAGTCTGTCGTTGTTACTATTTTTTTTCTTTCTAATCAGTCTTCTGACTGGGCTGATGCGGCCCGCCACGAATTCCTCTCGTCATCTCAGATTAACACTTAAAACCTATGCCCTCAATTATTTTCTGTATGTAATCCGGTCTCTATCTTCCTCTAAGCTCCTCTAAAACCAATAGCTCTTTGAGCTGCGGTTTGAGGTGCTGGGTTATGGGTGTCAAATTTTCAAATCTTTTTGAACTAGGCACTATCTACATTTGGAAGTTTACAAATATCCCACTGGTCCGAGCTGCCTTCACAGTGTGCTCAAGATTATTATGCTTGTCTATTGGTGTATTACTTTGGGAATGTGAAGGCGAGCCGCGCGGGATTACCCGAACGGTCTTGGGCGCTGCAGTCATGGACTGTGCGGCTGGTCCTTGCGGAGGTACGAGTCCTCCCTCGGGCATGGGTGTCTGTGTTCGTCCTTTGATAATTCAGGTTAAGTAGTGTGTAAACTTAGGGACTGATGACCTTAGTAGTTAAGTCCCATAAGATTTCACACAGATTTGAACATTTTTGGTGAAGGCGATTCCCGCTCTGCTGCAGGAGGATGCAGGTGCAGACGACATAGGTAGGTACCCCCAGGGGGCTCGCGGTCCTTTCGTGAGTACGTGCGTGGCGAGCACGGAGCCCCGAGCTATTGCAGCCTTCCTTCTTTTTCTGGGCTGCATTTCCTTTCCTTTCCCTTCCCCTCCTTTCCTGTCCTTCATCCTTCCCTCCGACCTCTCCTCTCCCTCTCTTGGTGTCCCTACTTATGGTGTCCCTCCTTATGTTGGCCCTGCTATTCTCCTGGTTCTGTTGACCTTGCAATTCGGCCTTGTTCTGTAATTCCTTCATCCTTTTGGTATTTTCTGGTCCCCTCTGGGGTTTGACCTCCATCACTAAATTTTCTTCCGTAGTGTGAGCCATTTGGGGAAGAGCACCTTACCTAGTGTCTCCGGCGTATGCCATCATCGATTCCATCGTTTCCTTTACGTTGTCGTTTGACGCTAGGGTCCATAGCCAGCACGGTAGCCAGCCCGTGTGGTGGGGTCGCTATGTACCCTTTTGGTTGAGCCCCCTGAAAACACAGGGATCACACGTCTGATACCTGAGCTGTGACCTCCTCATGTAAGCCTAGGAGTGGTTGCTTGTCGTCCTGGAGCATCGGAACTCCCAGCAATGGCCGCCGTGCCAGACGGCCCTTGCTGTGGCTGGGTGGCGCCCATGAGGAGAGCCCCTGATCGGAGTGGGTGGTATCAGGGCGGACACTATGCTCATGAAACGCATAAGAGTCCACAACTCTGGCCGTTCTCCGGCCGTCTCTTTGACTGGAAAAGATTCTTCACGTGCTGCTTCCTCTGCCCCTTCCGCCTTCCCTTCCGTGGCTACCCCCTGGGAGGAGGGCCAGGCTCGTCGGCTGGGGGCGAAACCTTTCCCTCGCTATCTGGTTTGCGCCAGAACTGATGGGGATACTTTTACTCATACGAAACCTATGTTTTTTGTTGAACACATCGAAGACAAGTTTGGCGAGGTGGACTCTATCAGCAAGATGCGGTCTGGGTCGCTGTTGATTAAAACCACTTCAGCTACCCAGTCTGCAGCTCTCCGTGCCTGTACCCATCTTGGTACGATTCCTGTGTCAATTACCCCACACCAGTCCTTGAACATGGTGCAAGGTGTAATTTTCCATAGAGACCTCCTCCTTCAATCTGATGAGGAACTTCGGGACAATCTAAGCCGGCGGGGGGTTCACTTTGTTCGGCGGGTTCAGAGGGGTCCGAAGGACAACCGCGTTGACACTGGTGCCTTTATCTTGGCCTTTGAAGGGGACACCCTCCCTGAGAAGGTCAAGATTATGGTCTATCGGTGTGACGTGAAGCCATACATCCCACCACCTATGCGATGTTTCAAGTGTTTGCGTTTTGGCCACATGTCTTCGCGCTGTTCGCAGGCCCCCCTCTGTGGTGACTGTGGACATCCGTTGCATGAGGGAAGTTCCTGTGTTCCCCCTCCTGTGTGCGTAAATTGTCGTGGAAATCATTCTTCACGGTCACTGGATTGCCCAGTGTATCAGAAAGAGAAAAAGATACAGGAGTATAAGACTCTTGATCGTCTCACCTATACCGAGGCCCGTAAAAAGTATACACGCCTTCATCCAGTGACCCTGACAACTAGTTATGCTTCAGCAGTATCTTCACCCCCTCCTCCTCATTCCTTACCCCAGTCCCGAACCCCTTTCCTCCCCCCTCCCCCTGCGGTTCCCACACCATCCCCCCCGGGCACCGCTTCCTCTCCCCGGCTGGAGAAGTGTCCTGCTTCTTCGGCGTCTGCCGGTCATGGGCGCCCCTCGCGGGATCCCCCTTCCCGGCACCTTCCAGGCCAAAGGTCTGCTGCCACGCGGCCACCACGAGAACCACGGTCTGCGGGCCCCCAGATCGCCCGCTCTCTTTCTGTTCCCGATCTTGCTGTGGCTGGCTCCATTTTGTTGCACAGCCCTCTACGATCCCAAACAGAAAGAAAGAAGAAGCACAAGTCCCGGGACAAGGAGTCTCTGGTATCGCCAGAGGTCTCGTCCCCATCTTCACAACCTAACTCTGACCTGTTATTCATGGATGTCGCCCCCTCCTTGTCGGTGACGGGTGGTGACCCACCGGCATGACTGACATTAGCCTGTTCACCCCCCAATTGACTCATCGTTCTTTGGCTATCCAATGGAACTGTAATGGCTATTACCGTCACCTACCGGAGTTGCAATCCCTTCTTTCGTTTTACTCTGCGGCTTGTGTGGTTCTACAAGATACTCATTTTACTGGTGGTCACTCACCAACCCTCCGTGGCTTCCGTGCTTTCTGTCGAAATCGGGTCGGCCCCCTACGGGCGTCTGGCGGAGTTTGCACGTTGGTCCGAACGGACATTGCCACCACGTGGATTCCTCTCCAAACTACATTGGAAGCAGTTGCTGTTAGGATCCACCTGGACTCTGGAGTCACAATTTGCAATCTGTATCTCCCTCCTGACAGAACTCCTACACCTGCCTCCTTAAGTGCCCTCCTTCAGCAACTTCCTCCTCCCTTCCTTATACTTGGCGATTTTAATGCACATCATCCCTTGTGGGGCAGTGCATTTCCATCTAGTCGGGGTCATCTCATTGACCAGTTTATTACCGACCACGACTTGTGCCTTCTTAACGATGGCTCCCCTACCCATTTCAGTGCCGGTCATGGTAGCTTTTCTGCCATTGATCTTTCTCTCTCTTCTCCCTCCCTCCTCCCTTCCCTACAATGGTCACCGCACGACGACCTTTGCGATAGTGACCACTTCCCGTTGATTCTCTCGCTCCCTTCCCGCTCCCCCATGGACAGATCACCTCGTTGGTCCTTCCAACGTGCCAATTGGCCTCTGTATACTGCACAGGTCGTTTTTTCTCCCTCATTGTCGGATGGTATTGATGATGTCATACGTGACATGTCTGACGCGATTGTTCACGCTGCTAGCCTTGCTATCCCGCGCTCATCTGGACCATTTCGCCGCCGGCAGGTCCCTTGGTGGAGTTCGGACATTGCCGTTGCCATCCGTGATCGCCGTCGAGCTTTGCAACACCTTAAGAGGCATCCATCCGTTGCCAATCTTATTACCTTTAAACGCCTTCGCGCAAGGGCCCGTTACTTAATCAAACGGAGCAAACGGATGTGTTGGGAACGCTTTGTTTCTTCCCTCGGTTCTGCTGTCCCTCTGTCGCGGGTATGGGCTACACTTCGCTCTCTCCAAGGTTGCCATCGGCAGTCTACCCTCCCGGGTCTTCACCTCCCGGATGGCCTTTGCACGGACCCGTTGATTCTCGCGGAACACCTTGCGACCCATTTTGCAACAGCGTCGGCAGCAGCATCCTATCCGGCTGCTTTCCTTCCCCAGAAACAGCGGGCCGAAGCTTCCGCCTTATGTTTTACCCCAGCCAGTCAGAATCATACAACGACGCTTTTACTGAATGGGAACTTCTTTCCGCACTCTCCTCTTCTCATGATACGGCCCCTGGCCCAGACTTCATTCATAACCAACTGCTTCAACATCTCAGTGCTCCACAACAGCGACATCTTCTCCGGGTATTTAACCGTATTTGGCTCCAGGGTGACTTCCCTTCTCAATGGAGGGATAGCATCGTGGTTCCCGTCATTAAGCCCGGTAAGAACCCCCTGTTCGTCGACAGCTATCGGCCAATTAGTCTGACGAACGTTGTTTGTAAGTTACTTGAACGGATGGTAGCCCGTCGGCTCACTTGGGTCCTCGAATCTCGGCGTCTGTTGTCCCCTTACCAGTGTGGCTTCCGAGAGGGACGGTCTCCGATCGATCATTTACTTCGCTTGGAATCCGCAGTTCGGCAGGCCTTTTCCCAGCGCCGCCATTTGGTTGCTGTATTTTTCGACCTTCGCAAGGCCTATGATACGGCTTGGCGCCATCATATCTTACTTACACTTCATGAGTGGGGTCTTCGGGGCCCACTCCCGATTTTTATCCGCCAGTTCTTGTTTCATCGTTCGTTTAGGGTTAGGGTTGGTACAGTTTTAAGTTCTCCGCGAACCCAGGAGAATGGCATCCCTCAGGGTTCCGTATTGAGTGTACTTCTGTTCCTCATTGCTATAGATGGACTTGTGGCTTCCGTCGGTCCTTTGGTCACTCCTGCTCTGTATGTGGATGATTTCTGCATTTGGGTTAGTTCCTCTTCGATGGCCGCTGCAGAGCGTCAGCTCCAGGGTGCTATACGGCGTGCCTCTGCATGGACCATCTCACACGGATTTCAGTTTTCTTCTTTAAAATAGCGAGTGGTCCACTTTTGTCGCCGTGTGACAGTCCACCCCAATCCAGAGCTCTATCTCAATGCACAACGATTACCTGTGGTCCCACAGTTTCGTTTCCTTGGCCTTCTTTTCGACAACAAGCTCACTTGGCTGCCTCATATCAGACGCCTGAAGATAGGATGTTTCCGTAAACTAAACGTCCTTCGCTTCCTTGCCCACACCTCTTGGGGTGCTGACCGTTCCACTCTCCTCCACCTTTATCGGGCCTTAGTGTTGTCTCGCTTGGACTATGGTTGTCAAGTTTACGGTTCAGCTGCCCCTTCTACATTGCACCTCCTGGATCCGGTCCACCATCGTGGTATCCGTTTGGCCATCGGTGCCTTCCCGATAGCCCTGTAGATAGTCTCCTGGTTGAGGCTGGGATCCCCCCCCCCCCCCTTTCCGTTCGGCGCTCCCAGCTTCTGGTTTCGTATGCAATCGCTGTCCGTTCCTCTCCCACTCATCCTTCCTATTCTATCCTGTTCCCTGCCCAAGGAAGTCGCCCACCTGACTCCCGCCCTCGGGCGGGTTTACCGGTTGGGCTCCGCCTAGCGTCTCTTCGCCGTGATTTTCAGCTTCCTTCCTTTTCCTGTATCCCACGTTCCCTCCCCAACACACCTCCTTGGTTAGTTCCTCGGCCCCGAGTTCGGATGGATCTCTGCCGAGGTCCGAAAGATTCCGTTCCCCCGATGGTGTTCCGTTGTTTTTTCCGCCGCATTTTATCTGAGTTTCGGGATGCTGTTGTTTTTTACACTGATGGCTCTAAATCTGCTGATCGTGTGGGCTATGCCTTCACCTCCTCTGTAGGCATGGAAAATCATCTCCTGCCAAATGCATGTGGGGTGTTCACTGCGGAATTGATGGCGGTCTCCCGGGCCCTGGCCTTTATTAAACAGTCCAAGCTCAATCGCGTTTTGTTATGTACAGACTCAATGAGTGGCCTTCAGGCACTTGACCAGTGTTTCTCCCGTCATCCCTTGGTCTCCTCCATCCATGACCATCTCGCTGATCTCCACCATGCTGCTTGTTCTGTTAGCTTCCTTTGGGTCCCTGGCCATGTGGGCATCCAAGGAAATGAGCTTGCTGATCGTTTGGCTGGGGGAGCAGTCTCTTACCCCCCATTCCCTGTCACCCCTCCTGTGGCGGATTTACGGCTTCATCTCAAATCCCACTTCGCGCAATCATGGGCCACATCCTGGGAGGCTACCTCCTTGTCTAATAAACTTCGTACGATTAAGGTGACACCTGTCCCATGGCGTTCTTCCTTACGCCTCTCGCGAAAGGACTCAACCACCCTCTGTCGTCTTCGCATCGGCCATACCAGGCTGACCCATGGTTTTCTTTTGCGTGGTGAGCCACCCCCACTTTGTGGTTGTGGAGCTTTCCAGTCAGTGGCCCACATTTTGGTGGAATGCCCCCTTCTTTTAGCTCTGCGTACTAAGTACAGACTTCCCTGCACTTTACCCTTAATATTAGCAGACGATTCCCGGATGGTTGAACTGGTTCTCAGTTTCCTCCGTGAAAGTGGTTTTTATTCTCAGTTTTAAGGATTTTCATCTCCCTCTGGAGTAGGGGCAGGGCGGTGAGGGTTGGGATGTCTCCCACTGTAGGCTGTGCTTGGAGATTCCTGACTCCCCTCCCTGGCCATGTTCCTTCTTTTTTCCCTTTTACTGTTTTTATCGCCTTTTAGGTTTGTTTAATCCCTTTTACAATCCGCCCTTTTACACTCTGGCGGTTGAACGCTTTTAAATAGCATGTGGTCTTGCTTGTACTGCTTCACAGGTGGGATATTTCCTCTCTTGAGTTTGCCCATTTACTGACTTCCCTCCTTGTGTTTTTATCATTGACGACACAACTGCACTTTTTTAGCCTTTTACCTTTTACCTTTTACCTTTATCGTTTTTGACTCTTCTGAGCTGTCCCTCTGTCGGAACTGACCGTCTTTGTAACAAGGGACTGATGACCTTGCTGTTTGGTCCCTTCAACCCCAATCAACCAACCAACCAACATAGGTAGGTAATCTTTAGCCAAGAAACCTTAAGTAGACATCGGACTGACTCTGCGGAAGAGCTATGTATCCGTGTCACTTAGAAACTTCAGGAATAGTCCAGTGACCAGGATCGAGCTAGTGTCAATCAGTGGTCAGTCACTGTCCGAATCGCGTGGAAGTGGACTACATCTTCTGCTGACATTGGTGCTTAGGCAGGAATGTTGGGTGGCTGGCAGACTGTGGCCACAACCTGATTACGGTTCTGACCTGCTCTCCATGACGCTGATGTTCTGAGCCGTAACATTTCCTCCCTCCTTAGATTGACCCACACCACTAGATTACCGCCTAAGAACCGGAGTGAACACTTCTTTTGTAATTTTTCCCCATTGTGTGCACTCCTTCCCGTTTCGTATTTCACTCCATAAACGATCACACTCTTATGTTTCTCAGACACGGGATTTCTGGGTTTCTTGTTTTGTTTTCACTACTTCGATTTACTCATCAAGGTTGAGACAGGGTGCCTATAGTGCCAGTCACCTGAGACACCACGCCAGATGTATCACCTCATAATTCACAGGGCAGCACAACACATTCCTTGTACGGCTGACAGAGGTAGCTCAAACCAATCACAGCAACCAATCGACGAGGACGCCCCACTTGGCCGACGCAGACAGCGCTGCTATCGTGGTGTGTATGGTCGCTGCAAGCTATCATCAGCTCCATTCTGTACTGTGATTAACGCGTGCAAGTATTCTGTCTCTGAGCTACGGACCTGGAACACTCTGCTTAATCGGTCTGGATCTACCTGCATTCTTGTTCATGCATCGCATCCTTTTCCGTTAAGTAAACGATTTCTGTGTAACTGTTCTCGTGTCTTTCATTCTTTTTTTTTTCGCCTTTAGAACCAGCGCTTCACATCAGGATACAACAACGTTGACGGCAAGGGTTTCCCTTCATTTTCCTGTTTGGTGGATTTTTGCTTTTCTGGGACAGCAACGCTATGACAACGAAGATGCTATGTGTTTGTTGCAGAGTCTACGATGAGCACTGCGTTTCCAGTTTGTGTATTGAATCACGGTCAGTGTACTGCAGAAATCGTCTCTAAACCAAGCAATTCAGTCACCGGCTCAAAAAACTCAACAACTGGTGGCAGGAATGATGCAACTGCAAACAACTCTGTCGGCATTTCTGGCAGCACCCGAAGCTGCGTCGCAAGCACCGCCTGTGTGTACGCCAAAGCTTCGGGCATTCGTCCCTCAACTAGAGTGGTCTTTTGAATACCGAACTCAGCTCAACGCCCACTTCACTACACATCATTCAAAGTGCGGACAGAAAATCACTTCTTTTTTTTGGCAACAGTAGGGGTCGCAGATTTACAAGATGGCAGGTAAACTTTTTCCCACCGGTTACACACATAGTGTAAACTATTGAGGACGCGATTCCTGCATTAAACAGGTACTTCGGTAAACAAGTGAACATGGCTGCTGCTCGTTACAAGCTTTTCAGGTTATGAACAACCTTACTGTACTAACAGTGTCTAGCTTATTTAGAAGGCAAGACCAGGTATTAGAAGTGTGAATGTAATAGATATTACAGTGACTGCATTATTCCAAAAGCTATCACCCAGGAAGTGCCTGACTAGAAATAGTCTCCGGACTCAAGTTTGAAGTAAGTGTTAGAATTATTTGGGTCACGTAATTCATATGATGGCCCTGTAGTTGACTCTGACTCTCCTCACACTACTAGAGTGCATAGTAGGGCTGATAGCTAATAAGCCGCACGCCTGTCTACGCGCCACGTCATTCCAAATCTCAGCCAGGTTAGCGTTGTAGACAACACCACAACCGTGCTACGCAGACGGCACCTGGTGTTAAATCTTGCCTCCGTGCTTGGCGTAACACAAGTGGAACGCGTGGCCCTGCCATAACACAGTGTTTCCACTGCGTTAAGCACCGAATTGTAAAAGCGGAAGTCCTAATCTCAACACTATCCTACAAGACACGAAATTCTCTTGTTTTCCCTTTTCGTTTAATATTTTCTTCAGTCCATTCCTCTGTGGCGTACTTCCCATCCTATTTATGTACGGGGACGAACACATATCTCAACTTAGAGCACTTCCTTACCCGACATTGGCCAGTGCTCTAAAACTAATGTCGGTGCGGGATGCCGGCCACGGACGAGCGGTTCTAGGCGGTCACTCCGGAACCGCGCGACTGCTACGGTCGCAGGTTCGAATCCTGCCTCGGGCATGGATGTGTGTGATGTCCTTAGGTTAGTTAGGTTTAAGTAGTTCTAAGTTCTATGGGACTGATGACCACAGATGTTAAGTCCCATAGTCCTCAGGGACATTTGAACCATTTGAATCGTTGCGGGATACACCTTCTTCAGCTACCCTAGTGACACCTTCCAGATGCTTGCATTTTCTCCTGAAACGTATATCTACGCGTTTGTGTTACTGGCCATTACGGAGACAATTTGTTATGGCGTACAGACGTTGGAGCTCGTACTGATCCTCTTACATTCCCAACTTCCGGCTAGCGGATATGAGTTGCAGGTCGTGACAGACGCAGTGACATTAGGCACAGACGTCCGCTTTCTCTCGATAAATGGGATCACGACATTCTCCATGCTGATACTCTTGACCATCTATCTGAGGAGCATTAAGAACATGGATTTCTTATACGGATCTTAAATCGACGTTTAAGGAAGCTACGTATCACAACTGGAGCTGTAAATGGCACATTTACCAACACTAGAAGGCTGGCCACGTGGCGGCCATGTTCTCCTCGGGGAAGCACAGTAGACGCCATGTGACTTCTATCACCCGAATGAGGCCGGGACACTAGTATTGGCGCCCTCACCTATACTGGTTAAAAGCTATCGCTTCTTGACAATGCGATAACCACCCAACGACATTGCGGGATTTGAACAACGCCGTATTGGCGTGTACCAAACACACGGCAGCACAAGAGACCCTGTACAGGAAATTGATGCGAGGTTTTACCCGCTCCCGACACGTTTAATTCCATTACTTTACCGATCTCATACACACTTAGGTAACAAAACCCATGGGATACCTCCAAATATTGTGTGGACCTCGTATGCTCTGCACAATGCAGCAGCTCGACATGGCATGGGCTCACCAAGTCATTGGAACTACTCTACAGAAATATTGAGCCTCGCTGCCTCTATTGCAGTATATAATTGCAAAACTGTAGCCATTTCAAGATTTTATCTTAAATCTTCGATGGGATTCATGTCAGGCAATTAGAGTCGCGAACTCATTCGTTCGAATTGTCCAGAATGTTCTTCAAAGCAATTTCGAGCAGTTGTAGGTCAGCGATTTGACGTGGTTGTCTGGGAATATGAAGTGCATGAAGGGCTGAAAATGGTACCCAAGCAGCAAAACATAACCATTTCCAGTGAATGATAGGTTCTGTTGGACCAAAGGATCCAGTCCATTCCTTGTAAACACAGCCATAACCATTATGGAACTACCACAAGCTTTCACAGTGCCACATTGACAACTTGGATCCATGGCATCGAGTGATCTGAGCCGCACTCGAACTTTTCCATCAGCTCTTACATACTGAAATGGTGATTCATTTGACCAGGCCACGGTTTTCTTGTAGTCTAGCATCCAACTGACATGGATCGTGAGATCCTAGGCGATGCCTTGCAGTTAACAAAGGCACTCGCGTCAGTTGTCTTAACGCCCAATTAAGTTCTTCGTTCGTCTCAAATGGATTTCTGCGGTTATTTCACGCGGTATTGCTTACTGTTAGCACACACTATTGCTGTCGGTCGTTAAGTGAAGGCCATCGGCCACTGTGGTGTCCTTGGTGACAAATAACGCCTGAAAATTGGTATTTTCGGCACATTCTTGACACTGTGGATCTCGAAATATTGAATTTCCTAAAGATTCCCGAAATAATAAGGTTATTTCAGCCAAGTAGCCATACAAGTTCAAAGTACGGTTATAATAATACACTAAAATATAAATTTTACATATTTTGCTTTGCATGATTTATCGACCGTATCCTCTTAGTATTGATGCCTATATGGCAACGTTTGCATATTCGGTGACACAGTTTACACTCATACATTGCGTTAGGTTCACGATATGACGTGTTGTTGCAAATTTGGTGGAGGAAATTACGGACTGTCATTCTGGTGATCATGTGACTTATTTCTTAGTTTTGCTTTGACCACGTTCTTTTTGTTTTGGTCAAGCATGGCGCCTATGCTGTAAAATTCTGAAGGTACATCTTCGGTTTTTTTTCCTTCAATGTTTTTAGACCTGGTTTTGGGTCAGCATGACGTATACAAGTCTGGATCGCGTTGTTTTGGTCATTTCAATTGCTTTCTTTCTATAGGTCGCCTTCACTCTATCTAGTGTCATAAGGTTTTGCATCGTGAGATGTGGTTCGATGATTTGTGTGCCGTACGTCAGTACGGTGGGGATTTTGGCTGTGAATAGTGCCTTTGTTGTCTCTACGCTGAGGGATCTAATGTGTTCTGTGTCATGGACAACCATTATGCCTGCATTGCTTTCTCTGTTTTATGTTCCGTGAAACATTTTGCAATTGTTTGTATCGGGAGCCTTAGCTACTTTACGTCAGGTGCGATTCAAAGCTTTCTCTCCCATATGAAGAGCTCAGCTGATACAGATGCTCTTCCTCCATTTCCGAGCACCATCATTTCTGTTTTTGCCACTTTATTTCGAAGCATGTTCGACACACCAATCTTCCATATCATTTATGGTTTCCTGTAACTTTGCAATGTGCTTTGAGCCAATTACACCCTCCCTTTGGGGTATTCGACTTCTGAAATGGAATGTCTCTCTCATAGGTCTAGCGCCAACTACCACTCAGCGTTCAGTCTGTTAGTTCCCGACGTGTGGCTATGATCACGTCGGAGACCTGAGTACAAATGACAGTTTCCTAAGTGCACTGCCCTTTTATACTTGTGTACGCGTGACTACCGCATATCCCTATCCCACGTCTTCCGTCGCCTTAGTGCGTGTAAGTACAATTTGATCGAGGACTATTTAAAAAGCCTGGTTTAAATTATAATTTATTGTGAATGTTGTAATCTCATGGTACCAGACTGGCTCGAAAACTAGGTTATAATTTTGCGTTTTTATTTTCCATTACGACCTTCGATTTGCAAACTTCCAGTATGAAGCTGAAAGTTGCTATGGATATAGTTTTCCCATGAAAGAGGCCTGGTTATTAAACTGGGTAGTAATTTTGCGTTTTTGTTATACATTAACAAGTTACCTTTTTAGTTCAAAGTCTCATCATTTTGTATTGTGAAATGAAACTTGGCATATTTTAACTACTGTTGAGTATGTGGTTAGTCATTTAGTGTTTTTATTTCACATTAAGAACTTACGTTTGTATATTATTGTTCTACTGCGAAATTTAGGATTATGTTATCATGACACTGTAATAATCACTGCTGGCTGTATGTTCATTGCTGCCCACAGCCAAAACAAATAATTAAGTAAAAGCTAAAGCCACACCCGCAGCTTGCTCCTTATTCAAACTGTTAATCTATGCACGTCAATGCCATACTTTCAAAGTAATGTAGTGCTAATCTTCGTGTCAATTCAGGGCTAAAATCAGTGCCGAATAAGACTCAGAATCCTTGTTCTCTTCAGCAATGAACAAACTAACTTTTTGTCACTTCGCAGATTGCTAATACAAACGTGCACATGCAGTTTGATACGGCAGGTTTAGTGAAAATTTTGAACAGACGCACGTATGAACTACTACGAAGACTTAGGTTGTCCAAATAACTAACAAAAACGCTCATATTGTTTGTGGCCTGCCTGCCACTTGTCGCAGAATCACAAAGACAGTTTCATTCACAGTGTTGAGTTCAAATGACAATAAAAACATTTTTTGCATTGATTCCATCGATCTTTTTGGATTGAAGAGTTAGGACAATGTACTTTCTGTGAATCTTTCTGTGCATCAGGACAGTTCAGTTCTTTATAAGCTTCGTACACAATTCAGTTTTCTTTTTCAGAATCGACAAGACAAAGCAACCAGTTTTGATGTTTACATTAGAATGAAGGAAAATGCACAACCTCGGTTTTATCGGGCATGGTCCGTCCCTCACGCAATTACAGACCACTATTAACCTGACAGGACAAATCCGTGTTAAGTCCCATAGTGCTCAGAGCCATTTGACAAATCCGTAATCACCCCAGCAACAGATGGTCAAAGGGGATCTCCTCTTAGTAGCCCTCACGAAACTGTCTGCCAAATGAAGATTCTGGGGTGATATCAAGTCAGCGGTGAATCCGCTGGCTCATTTCCATTATCACGGCTTGATGAACTGATGGATATGCTAGGAGCAGGTTGCCTCTTCTCTAAAATAGATTTACAGGGTGCCTATTTGCCGATTCCATTGGGGGAGCCACCTTTGTTTTCTCTCTCTAATTGAGATCGAGTACTTCGGTCATTTAATCAATGCCCAGAGCATCCATCACTCAGCGTCTCATTTAATAGAGACGCATGACCTCCCAGCACCTCATAACATAAGTGAACTTCTGGCGGTTCTATGAAACCTCACTTACTACATTGTTTTATTCCGAATGCAGTGCAAATTGCGCTTCCATTACACAGATTCGGAAGGTAAAATCTTCCTTTCGTATAGTCTCGGGACTGTCAAATTGCCATTCAGCGATTGAAGAACGTTCTGTTGTGTGATGAGTGTTTAATAAATTTTGCAAGCAGTCGACGCTTCTCGTACAAGTTTGGTACAGTGGTTTCACACAGAGTTGGATCTACGGGCAGATGGTTTGCTTTTGTATCCAAGCTCCTGACCAAGGCTCCTGCTACGCTCTAAGCACTATGGGACTTGTCATCTGAGGTTCAGTCGCCTAGTACTTAAACCTAACTAACCTAAGGACATCACACACATCCATGCCCGAGGCAAGATTCGAACCTGCGACCGTAGCAGTAGCGCGGTTCCGGACTGAAGCGCCTAGAACCTCTCGGCTACAAGGACCGGCTTCCATCTAGGGAAGGGAGCTATTGAAATCAACTACGATGTGACAAAATTCCAAAAGTATCTTCATGTAAAGGAAGTTTAACTTGGTGACAGATCAAAAGCCACTGACATCGTTGTTCAGCTCTTGCTGGGCCTTCCCGCCACACACAGTGAGGAAGCTACAACATTCGTCTCTGATATTGTCAAATTACCAGATGAAATCATGTACCGGGTAACAAGCCAAACATTCCAATGCAGTCGCCCTCTCTCGATTATCATCTGGTGATAGTAGTGTATCAGACTCATCTGACGATACTTGTTTCCATACTCATGTGCGGGACGGTGACACTTTCGATGGATTCCCCATCGATCATGGTCGGTTGCTCAGGCGATGCCTGTGGACCCCGCTCCAAAATTTCTACTGCTGTACATCCGCAACTGTTGGCATACTGTTGAAGCTGTTCACAATGCGGTGGTTCGCCGATACTTTGCGCTTCGTTGTCTTGTCTGTACAACAGGATGTCATTCTGCTTCATCGGATAAGTATTACTCGCGTGTGATGGGTCCACAGTCTGTACGGAACGAAAATGTTCTTCTTTCGTATCAAAGCTATTGGGGCATACCGCGCACAAAGCATCTCGCCCGGCGCTACTGTACGTGCGTCGGGATGGACTCGCAGACGGAACAGTTGACATTTTCAGGTAACTGCGGAGTTCCAGCCTGATCTGATTCAAAGCTTCCTCGATTTGCCTAAGCCCAGAGCCCTTTGTCAGAGACTACACATTCATTTTGCAGGTCCATAGCCGGCCGGGTTGACCGAGCGGTTCTAGGCGCTACAGTATGGAACCGCGCCACCAACTACTGTCGCAGGTTCGAATCCTGCCTCTGGCATGGATGTGTGTGACGTCCTTAGGTTAGTTAGGTTTAAGTGGTTCCAAGTTCTAGGGGACTGATGACGTCAGAAGACGGAGAAATAAGAGAAGGCTTTCACGATGTTAGATAAAAAATACAAAAATTGGAATTATTCTAATAGTTTCGTACCTCAGTCAGTAAAAACGGAACACTTATAGGATCACTTTGTTGCCCGATTACCTCCCAGTCCGTCTCCTCAGACCCTCTTCTCTCAGGAACAGGTAGACGTATGAGGTTGTAATTTTTATGTCACGTACTTAGAGTAATAGCTCCTAGCAATGTAATAAATGTACCCCTCCAAACTAGTGAAAAAACCCGAAGTCATTTACATCACATATTTCGATACTTGCAAACTCACTCATCGAAACCTATACGGTACTTCTCGTTCACCTAGAACGAAATTCGGCGAGAGCCAAAGCTTCACAGTAAAAGGAAGAATCTGAAAATTGTTGATTTTTTTAACTACATAAAATGAAGAAATATTTTTTGTTACCAGACTGTCTGTCTATTAAGATTTGGGTAAACACACAAAGTTTACAATTGTCCTGGTCCCTTTGCCAGATATCGCCAGAGATCCTATAATTCTTTCTTCCCATGGTACACTGATCGTTGAAACCTGGGCTACAAACAGCCATTGTGTGCACATTTTGGAATCTTCGCTATCCGGTTGACATCTGTATAGAGGTCACCAATATGTGTAACCAATGTTGCTATAGAATACACAGACACCGCGGGATGCGATAACTACGGCAACGATTATATTTCTTGTATGATTCTTGTAGAAGAATTCAACATAGTTTTTAAAACCAAACTCCAGAATGCAGTTTTGCCGTATTTCTCCTTTAAATGAGTGTTACCATTAATAAACAATGGCACTACAAAAGCCAACGCGATTGTCGCAACGTTTTTCCTAACTTTGATATTCACTGATCACTTACAAATTTGGTCCAAATTTAATACTTGAGTAATCATTTTAATTCAATTTTCGATTTCAATACGAGCTCCTAGGCCGGCGTTTGATCGCAACCTCACTTGATTATGCGTCGGATAAGATGCGTCTTGTAAATACCTAAATTCTCACCTTAAAGATGTTAGTTTCGTGGCTGTTTCTTTTCGAAATATGATGTGGTAAAACATCTCCTTTTAGTTTCAACGGGAAAGTAAATCTCTGAACTATTTTTTTTTTAAATTCCGTGTGGTTTGAGGTATGAGACTTCAGTATATTTTCTGTCATAATAACATTACTCATTCCAATTTGAACACACAAATTATTCCTGTGCGCATAGGATCGCATATAATTACTCTCACTCTTTCGGCTAAGTCAGTAATTCGATTACGAATTTTAAAGAAGTTTAAACAATTAGTGTTAATAATTAGCATACTACATTAATAAAAAACAAGAATTAATCAAGTAAATGCCTATTTACACAAAAATTTAAACTTACAGTGGAAACATTCTCGGAAGTTGTTGGAACTCTTGTCAGTATCGAAATCGACAATGGGAAAGAATCGCCAGATTCTCGTTTGCAGGGTAGATGACTATCTATGTAAGATTTACGGAGCCCTTGGAGAACGTTTTCTACTTAGACCTGGCCGTTTTTTAGTTTTTAAACAGAATATCGCGTGCATTACCAGATGTATCCTTATTTCGCACGAATTCGGTATTCTATCCACCAATGGAAACAGTACGCATTTGTGCACCGAAAATCAAGTAGATGTAAAGCCAAGAAAGTGGTGCTTTAAAAGGTCCCGATAAAATTAAGCATAAGCGTTTTCCAAATACTCTAGTGCCTTGTTCTACCATTCATCGTGTTACCCATCATATTATTAGCAGTTGTAAACGTCAGAACATTTATTGATCGGAGCTCAACCACTGTAACAGGAACATACATAAAGCAGTTGCTATATTAGCTACTCAACCACAATTAAAAACAAGTTTGAAAAATGTACATAGAAACTCCAAGAATTGCGACTTACCAGTTCTCCGATCTTTTTGAACATATTTTGAACTTTGTATTTTATGTATAGGTAGTCAGTGCAGTTACATATCGCACGGATAATGTTTTCAATATCAACGATAGACGTTTTGATTGAATTTCAAATAAAATGTTGATTACACTGGTTGGTCCTTACAGTTCTACCACACAGTAGCCATACTAAAACGCTGCTCCAAATACTGGGTTATTCTTAGTGTTTCGTCAGTAAATATTGTTGGACTGAATATCGGACCAAAGTGTTCTGATGTACATATTTTTGTCACATCAAATGGTTCAAATGGCTCTGAGCACTATAGGACTTAACTTCATAGGTCATCAGTCGCCTAGAACTTAGTAACTACTTAAAGCTAAGTAACCTAAGTACGTCACACACATCCATGCCCGAAGCAGGATTCGAACCTGCGACAGCAACGGTCGCGCGGTTCCAGACTGTAGTGCCTAGAACCACGGCCGGCCTTTGTCACATCAAATTACATTTTAAATATGTTGATGCCCCTTATTGAGAACCAGAAAAAGCTTTTACATTGGTAATGACGACATGTCACAAAAACATCTCCCGAAACACTGGAAGAAAAGTGCCTGCCTGACTAAAGAGATACACCATTGCTGACAGAAATTTTGTTCTGATCGTTTCCAAGTGTGCAAAAATATTAGATTTAGAAATGGTTCCTTCAGCTGTTTCCTTCTGTAGGAAAGTCAAATAATTCTGTAAGAGATAGAACAGCATTTAGGCTTACAATTATCTGTGTAGTTTTCCGGTTGCTAGAGTTACAGAGGCACTGCAGATATTATCAAAAGCATGTAAAAATCTATTGTAAGAGTTTATTTTATGGAAAACCGAGTAACTCGCAACAAAATTTTGAAATAATTTATCACCAACTCAAGTTTCTTTGCTTCTGAGAACCGTTTCCTTTTTTCCTCCAAACGTTACACTGTTCAGTCGTGACACCTGATTCGTGTCTTGTGATTATTTCCTGCCCTATATGTCTACTCTTCCCATCATACACACACAAATTAAATATCGTGAAATAAAGTGTGTCCATCTTGGCGGCTAATGAACGCCGTAGATGCGGGTGATCCATCGCTCAGAAAATAAGGTGTTTTGAATGTGCTATAAATGTCAGATTAAGAAATGTTTGCAGTCTTTTCACCACATAAACCATTTCCAATATTGATAATTCGTTTTTTTTATTACGTTTGCTCACGTGAATCATGCAAAATATTTTGGTAAAGCTGTAGACTCGTAGATTGGTTCCTTTTGGTAAACTAAATATAATTTCCCCCATTAGGCTTATGATATGTCTGAGAAAGAAACACTACAATCAGTGAACAAAGGTTACTGGCTGGATGCTGGTATGGAAGTATAAACGGTCTAGTTCTATTAATGTGACCACCTGCTCAAAACTTAAATAACTACCTTTAGTGCGCGAGACGTGCACAAAGATTGCCAATGAAGTTCTGAAAGGTACCGACAGGGATGTAGTGCTAGCTGACCTAGGTTTCTCGGTTGGGGATTCATGGCGTGAACAGTACCACTGAGGTGGCCCCGCACATTCTTGATTGAGTTTAAATCCAGGTAGTTTGGTGGCAAGGACAGTTCGCTAGAACTCATCCTGGTGTTCTTCGATCCACGCGCGTATACTGCGAACTGTGTGACACGTTGCACTGCCCTATTGGTAGATGCCCGTGTGCCAAGGAAAAACAATTGTGATTTATAAGTAGGCATGATCTCCAAGAATACAGGAATACTTGGGTTATTCCATTGTGACTTCCAGAATGACAGGATCACCCACGGAATGCCATGGAGACATTCCGTAAGCCGTCGCATTTTGGTTACAGGGTGTCTGCTTTCAGATGGTTCACACTGTACATGCCAGCGGCCATCTGTCGGATGGAGCAGAAAAAGTGATTCATCTGAATAGGCCACCTGTTGCTACTCACTGGACGTCCAGTTGCAATATTATGGTGCAAATTATAGCTTACGTTCCTGATGAGCAGTCAGCATGAATGAATGAATTGGGGGCCCACTGTGGAGGCCCAGAGGCAGCAAAAACCGCTGAACGATTTTGGGGAGAAACTGTTGGTACCCCCTTTGTTCATCTAGGCGGTCGGCTGCTCAACAGTTGCGCCTCTATTCGCCCGCACATATCTCAGCAACCGTCGTTCACCCCTGTCTCCTGTCCGTGGTGCACCAGTTGCCTCGGCGCCGGTTTTGGATAGCAACATTTTACCGTGCAATGCATAGTTCAACCTCACCGGCACGCGAACAGTTAGCCATCCGAAAACTCTTCCACACTTGGCCCGAAAAGCAATAACTGCGCCCTTTTGGGCGTCAGACAAATCTTTTTTTCCCGCATTACAATAACTACTACACTGTTTCCTGTATGTCCGACACGCTTTACATGCCCACACTGCTAGTGCTGTCATCTGCCGTATGTGAGTGGTTATTGCACGTCGTCTTCGAATAAACGTGATGGCCACGTTAATGTGACTGGACCGTGTGATTTCCTACGCATCACTGACATGTTCTGTGGGGACTGAGCAGGGCAATCAAGGATCCGTACATTGTTCAATGAGTTTGGAGCGTGTAATGCAGTGTGGGGTCTTGCAGTATCCTGCTGGAATATGCCATTAGATTCTCTGCCCACGAATGGCATGACTACAGGGTTTGCTACTATTACCGCATACCTGCGACTATTTATGCACCCTTCACCAATCAGCGAATCAGTCCTGGTGCTATGTTCAGTAGTTCCCCACATCACGATTCTAGAAGTTATGCCGGTATGGGTCTCGAAAATCGCTGCTTGCTGTGACCCTGGGCCGGGTAGTTTGCGGACTTACTAGCCGCTGTCCAACCTGCATAAACAGAAGCGAGACTGATCGTTGAACACCATAGAGTGCTACTCAGTGTCACTGTTGACACCATTCAAGTGCTTTCAAGTGTTGTATCTGTCAGCGGTAAACAGCGCCTGCAAACTTCAGATCTCTACCTAGCTTCCCGACTGTTCGGCCAGTTACTTCCGTCCGGACTTTGAGTGTTGCCACCCGTCCTTTCGTCATTCAGTCCAATAATCCTATTACATTGTAGTGGTACAGTCCTCGTGGAGGGGCCCGTGCCTGCTGATCTTGCCACACTGTTAACATCACCTTTTGCGAAGTACGAAATATGGCGAAAACCTGCATGTAGACGTCTTCTGGGCAACCTCTGTCTGCAAACTTTCAACGACGTTAGACGTGCCAAGCAGTCATAATCTACTCAGGCCATTCTTCACGTGCCAGAGTGTCTCTTTTTCTGTACTAAAATTATTGAAATTATGTAATGATAAAATTTTTATCGCCACGTTCAACAGATACGTACATTCTGGAGTGTCAGTGTAGTAGCACAGGGTAAAGGTGTTAATGATGCAACATTTTAGATTTCCGTCAGAGTACAAGTTCTCACCTAACAATCATACAGGGCGTTCAGTGCACGAAGGAGTCAAGTCAGAGTAAAAAAGTTTTGAGAATAGCATATACACAGTTTATGGTGAATAATTAATCACAGGAAAAGTTTACGTTTTAAAACGTTTTAGTAATAGAAGATATTTCGTATAATGTATTCTCATAATGAAGAAGGGTAAATTTAATTGCTAGCTAGTATATAAAATTAAAATTCTGAACTTAATTCTTTCTTGCTCGGAATACGTTGTACCTGTATCTTCCTCTTCATTCTATCCTTCAGGTTCTTTTGAGGAAACAGTAAAGAAAATACATTTGTTCAACACATCATAATAATTTCATTCTCTGTACCTGCTTATAACGACCGCATTCAGGTTCAAAGAAAAAGTATTCAAAAAATGTATTCACTTTTGTCTGCTTGCCACTGCAAAGCTGAGGATGTCACACCACCAGTTCTTCGAAAAAATGGTGGAATACATAGCAGTAAATCTCCCATTTAACTTTCATTCTCTTTTGTCAACGTTGGATATAAAGAGGGCGTCCGCACAGGATGTTACAGAAATGTCATGGAATGGTTGTTCTTCTTTTGTAGGTCAACTTCGTTAAAAATTGCACATCTCGGTTAAAAGTCTGTTAAAACGTCAAGGTGAAAGGACATTGTATTTTATAATGTAACCATGTCATTGTCAGGCACACGATGGCATACCCACCGACCTTCTTTTTTCTTGTCAATTCTGAATTCTCCAAGTTTTGTAGATAAGAAATCTGAAAATTTCATATCAGTGGCCTCAAATGTGGAGGACGCTTCCTTTGCCTACCTTTGCTTCGTATGTAAACGTGCGAAATTTTCCTATTAGCTTTCTCCAGTAAACCAACATCACTGTCATTAGTTAAGTAAGAATTTCTTAATATCAAAACTTTTCTATTAATGTCTGAGGCTTCACCTCGGATCTTAACATAAGATACACTGCTATTCTAATATTCCTGTTTTGTCCGGTACAAGAGTCTGAATATACACTGAAGAGCCAAAAAAACTGGTACAGCTGCCTAATATCGTGTACAGGGCCCCCGTGAGCAAGCAGAAACGCCGCAACACGACGTGACATCGACTCGACTAACGTTCGAAATAGTGCTGGAGGGAACTGACTCCATGAATTCTGCAGGTCTGTCGATAAATCCGTAAGAGTACGAGGGGGTGGAGATCTCTTCTGAACAGCACGTTGCCAGTCATGCCGGATATGCTCAATAATGTTCGTGTCTAGGGAGTTCGGTGGCCAACGGAAGAAGAGTGTTCCTTGAGCCACTCTGTAGCAGTTCTGGATGTTTGGGGTGACGCATTACCCTGCTGGAATTGTCCAAGTCGGTCGGAATGTACAATGTAAGTGAATGGATGCAGGCGCTCAGACAGTACTATTACGTACGTGTCATCAATCAGTCATATCTAGACGTAACTGGGATCCCATACCACTCCAACTACACTCGCCCCACACCATTACGGACCCTCCACCAGCTCGAAGAGTCCTCTGCTGACATGCAGAGTCATTGATTCATGGGATTGTCTCCATACTCGCACAAGTCTATCCGCTTGATACAATTTGAAACGAGATTCATTCTTACCAAGTAACATATTTCCAGTCGTCAATGTCGATGATGTCGGGATCAGGCGAGGAGTTAAGCTTTGTGCTGTGCGGTCATCATGGGAGCACGAGTGGGCCTAGGGCTCCGAAAAGCCATATTAATGATGTTTCGTTGAATGGTTAGCAGCTACACTTGACGGTGGCCCGGCATTGAAAAGATACAGCAATTTGTGAAAGAGTTGGACTTCTGTCACGTTGAACGATTCTCTTCAGTCTTCGTTGGTCCCTTCCTCTCAGGATCTTTTTCCGGCCTCTGCGAAGTCGGAGATTTGATGTTTTACCGGATTCCTGATATTCACGGTACACTAGTGATTTGGTATTACGGGAAAATTCCCATTCCATCACTACCTCAAAGATGCTGTGTCACATCGCTCGTGCGCCGACTATAACACCGCATTCAAACTCACTTATTGATAACCTGTCATTGTAGCAGCAGTAACCGATCTACCAGCTGCGCCAGACACTTGTCGTCTTATACAGGCGTTACCGATCGCAGCGCCGTATTCTGCCTGGTTACATATCTATATTTGAATACGCATGCCTGTACCAGTTTCCTTAGCGCTTCAGTGTGTGACTGGTTTATCATGCTCAGAGGTTACACACCCTTACTCATATGAGCCCAACCGTTGAGAAAAATTTGAATTTCGCTCTTCAGGATCCGAGCCATCGCTTTGCGTAGACTTCATAATCGGACCTGATGGAACACATTGGAGTGCAAACAGTAGTCACTAAGTTTCCAGAAGAAATGAAAATATGTTCCCTCTCCTTTTCTTTAAGCTCATAGTGACAGTGCTACTTGCTGGAGGGGACGTTAACTGGAAGGCTTTTACCTGGAACTCTTGCGCCCTTCCTTTTAGATTACTGCTGCCCATAATTCCGCTGGCGTTATCTAATACTCTTTCACTTCTCAGATTGTCGAGAACGTGTTCTTCCTCTGTTCTCTGTTCCATTTTGATTTCAGACGTTATTGTCATGTGGTGCAGAAGTACCACCTTCCTCGGCACCTGTGTCCTCTCCTGCAGTAAAAGGAAAATGTGCTAGTATAACGTGAAATGACTGTCAAGTTGCCTTCGAGTGAAGCTCAACATTCCAATCTGGTTATTAACTCTTTTTTAAATTATCATTTAACAAATGTACAACGTAATTATTAACTTACCAGAACTAGGACGCTGATAGTTTGATGCAACATATGCTTCAGATACATCACTCATGGCGGTCCGTCCGCTTCAACTAGAGTTTACACACCAACATGGCAAACAATGAAAACTGTGACAATGGATTTGTTCCCATTAAACTCTGGACAAAAGATTGCCTCCTTCCAAGATTGCCAAGCCTAGAGCAGTTTTTTTACTACGTCTAGATATGAATCACTTATGCTTTGAAAGCAACTTAATAAATAGAGCTGGAAAGTGAGATAAGTCTAAAACGAACAAATGGGGACTTGATTCTCTTGTGTCCTGAACGCCGCATATAATTCTGATACCAAAACCACTCTACTACTGAGGTTTCCTCTGTAAGCAATGAGAACGCTTGTTGTGGATTTTTGGGAGGGACAGAAAAGTCAACATATGGTTACAGTACAGAAGTATGACTACAGAGAACATGGAATTTAGCTGGGTGGGGCACGCACCCACGTTAATGGATCGCAGACCACTGCAGTTCTTCGATGGATTCAAAGAGAGAAGAAACCACTGAGACAGAGACCTGACTGTTGGTCGGCTCTCTCATAATAAAACATGAGAAAGCACCAAGGCTGCCAATAACTGAGCACCCTGTTCAAAAACAATCCCGATGGGATCATTATCCAGTAGCCGCTGTCAAATGACTGAAGTTGCTGACAATGAAAAGCCGAATTTCGATGTCACCGTATATGCTCTTTACGACCATGAAAATATATCTCCGGAAAGGTACATCGATCTTATTATTGGTGTTCTTAGGCAGATCATCGGTTCACTCTTCGAATAAATCTGCGATTAGCTCCTCCATCTGGACAAAAATAGCTTAGCACCTGTGTGAAGGTGTTGCTTTCAATTTATAACCAGTGACAGTGAATGGATGCAGGGCGCTTTGAGTTAATATTTTTTACATCGGAGGGCATAGGACACTTACACAGGGTCATTTCGTCACATTTCTCAGTTCGTAATATCGCATTCTAAAAAACATGTGTGTGCATAAAAATTTACGTTTGTTAAAAGCACAGTTACACTCATTCGTATCTGGTCCCCTGCTAGCGAGAAAGCACCTGTAAAATTATGGAGAGGTCCTGCCACACAAGCTTTCATCACACATCGCGGCGGCGTATATGAAAATGCGTGGAATTGTTTTACATATTTTATATTACAGCACAGAGTTTGGAATTACAATCTCGTTATATTCACGTATGAAATTCCCTTGTGGCTAGTCCACTGATTTGTTATTCCGCTGTAAATATGCGCGGCTACTGCACGCAACCCTTTTTCCACGTCTACTAAAAACTGAATTTAGTATTCCCCCCCAAAAATCCCACGTAAACGAGCACCTGCCGAATGAAAGTCACTGTATTTTGATGAATGTACTACAAATAAAACATGTATTCCGAATTTGGTGAATCACCCGTAAAACTAGAGAAACCGGGAAGAACGTGTTGGGAACTAGATTAATGAACAGTTTGCTTATGCATTCACCTAATGAAGGAACTCTGATAAATAACCTTTCTTTCTATTTTACATGTGCGTGTGCGTTTGTATTGTTAATTTTCCTCACATGGTATCTTGTAATAGATGTAATTAAATGTATAGGATTAATAACCTGTGAAATATGAAATACTACTCTATGCCATTAAAAGTTTTTACCAATAAGGTAAGTTCCCCAGTTCAGAGAAATATGACTCGTGGCTAAATGTACACGTAGATGCGAATTAGGAATTCATCTTATTTTACATACATATTCCGTCCTTACATTGCTGAGTGATTTGATGTGTGGATTTTTATTTGCAACCATTTTCTTAGTTATGAAGCCTCCTAGCATCAGAGAGAATTTGTGGTACGAGGATTGAGCAATACTGACCACTGTGAGTGGGTAAGTGCGTTGCCAGACGACAGGACATTCACGAATGTCCCTCTTCAGAAAGAGGCAGTGGAGAACACCGGCCTCTACATGCTTTAAGCCAGTTTCCATGCAGTCCGCTTAATTAAGAGCGGATTAACGCGAGCTTAGCGAGCCACGAAAAGGGGAAAATGGACCTCTGGCGCCACAGGAATCTTCTCTCCCGGTCTATTTAGTTCACACGGGTTTGTAAGAGCGACTGCAGGTTAGGTACGCCAAAACAGAGGAATTACTTTGTTTAAAAGACATAATTAGCTTTAAGGATCTCACTAAAGGTTTTGGAACTGGACGACAGTTAATCTAATTAACTCTATTTCCTGGTTAGCGAACATTATTATAGCTGAAATACAACCAGCACCTTTGTGAAAGAATTAGCCGATATCACAGCGTTGGCTAGGGATAGCCCGATTGCGGTAAACATAATATTTACTGAGCTGTCAATTCAACTAAGTACCTGGGTGTTAAAATTACGAACAACTTCAGTTGGAAGGACCACATAGATAATATTGTCGGGAAGGCGAGCCAAAGGTTGCGTTTCATTGGCAGGACACTTAGATGATGCAACAAGTCCACTAAAGAGACAGCTTACACTACACTCGTTCGTCCTCTGTTAGAATATTGCTGCGCGGTGTGGGATCCTTACCACGTGGGATTGACGGAGGACATCGAAAGGGTGCAAAAAAGGGCAGCTCGTTTTGTATTATCACGTTATAGGGGAGAGAGTGTGGCAGATATGATACACGAGTTGGGATGGAAGTCATTACAGCATAGACGTTTTTCGTCGCGGCGAGACCTTTTTACGAAATTTCAGTCACCAACTTTCTCTTCCGAATGCGAAAATATTTTGTTGAGCCCAACCTACATAGGTAGGAATGATCATCAAAATAAAATAAGAGAAATCAGAGCTCGAACAGAAAGGTTTAGGTGTTCGTTTTTCCCGCTCGCTGTTCGGGAATGGAATAGTAGAGAGATAGTATGATTGTGGTTCGATGAACCCTCTGCCAAGCACTTAAATGTTAATTGCAGAGTAGTCATCTAGATGTAGATGTAGATGAGGTCTGAACCTTCACCGCTCTTATGAATGCTACAGGTGAATATTACGCTCCTGTGTAGGAAAATATCGCCCTCGAAACAACGACTAATGTACAGTCCAATAAAGCCATGGTAGGTACCACTGGGAGTTTTAGAACTGCTCCCATTCAATGGTCACTTGTGCTAGCTAATACTGTTCAGCAGGATGTAAGAAGAAAAGCATCAAAGGTAAATTTGCTAAATGTCATTGTCATAAGAACTCTTCCCTTTACGGTCCCTACAAGTTGCACCAACAACTCGTCTGAAATCTCGCAAACCACCCTAGATTACTCACTACAGTTGCGATCACCTGGTTCAAGATCCAACAAAGAAGGTTGAGCGTCTCTAGCTACTGCGCCAAGCCTAGTAGAAACAGAACCAAATTTGGACGTTGCAAGGGAGTTATGGCTACAGCTTGAAGAGGAGGGGGTCTCCTTTCGTCTGATGATGCGCCTGCGAAATGGAGAAGCAAACAATAGAACAATTCACTAAGTAGTGTCCACATCGACCATTTGACGGTGATTTGGGGACTGTAAGTCATCTTACTCAGAGTGCTCTGGACTGGTTGTCACATTTGGATATTTCCGTTTGATTATAGATACTTTCGTGTATTTGTGAAACCATACGAAAAGTAAAAGGAAATTCAAATTCCTTTGTCTACAATCGACTGTTTGACGCAATCCTTGATGGTATTCCCTGAGCTATTCTTCTTTGTGTCTATGTTTCTCTTCAAAGTCTGTGTTCTGGCTCTTACCCAAACAACTCATCAATTCTGCCACTGACGGTAATGTTGGTTTGAACACTATGGTGCTTTATTAGAAATGGTGCTAGAGGTATCAGTACACTCTTGAGTACCAGCGACTAGGGATTCACTGTAGTCAATAACGTACAAAGTGAATATGTAAGTCAACTTGGAATCAAAAACACGAAACAATTTACTTCCACACAAAGTTTCCTTGAGAAAGTAATCATCACACATGTCAAAAAAAGTTAGTATCGACACTGGATCGGTGATAAGAAATGTGGTCCTGTGGTTCGACGCCGGCCATGGTGGCCTAGCGGTTCTAGGCGCTACAGTCTGGAACCGCGCGACGCTACGGTCGCAGGTTCGAATCCTGCCTCGGGCATGGATGTGTGTGGTGTCCTTAGGTTAATTAGGTTTAAGTGGCTCTAAGTTCTAGGGGTTTGATGACCTCAGATATTAAGTCCAATAGTGCTGAGAGCCTTTTTTTTTTTTTTGTTTGACACGTTAGAATTTGACAGGCTACACCTATATTAAATCAATTGCCTTATCAATTCCCCATTCATCAGAACGTACTTCAAACAACTATGAGTATTGATTAATTTCTTCTTTCTTACAGTTACAGTGAAGGTTTGCTTTTTTACATGCTTTTATTGCTTTCGTCTGTTCAGCATTTAGTTCCTTCCTTACTCGAAATAAGTCACCTAATATATTGTTTGGTAATGGAAACTAGCCACTGGATACAAATTTCATTTTTTCTTCAGTTTTGTCACATTTAGTTTCAAAAATTTTCATTTGCGGTGACTAGTATCAGACTACATTTCCAATTCTCGAGCTATTGCCTACAAATTGTAGACAGCTATTAATGTAACCCTTAGAAACTTTTATAGTCCATAAAAATTTACCAACTCCCATTAGATTATTTAACATTACATACCTTCGTTATAAATGATAATGTACATTTACACAAGTGCACACATACAATGGCCATAATGGTAATTTTGATATATGTTCCAAAGAGTACTGCTTATTCAGGATGCAGTAACTCCACTAAGACAGTTATTGTAAGTTACGTGTTATACTAAAGGTCTATTTTATGACCACATCGAAGTGACCTCGAAAGAGGTTGTAACGGCTACCGGTGACGTTCGTGAACGTTACAAAGCATTGCATGCTTCCTGCTTCTACAGTGGTAATCATAAATTGTTCATTACGAAGTACTAATCCCTGTATAGATTTTACGACATTTAATACGAACTGCCAAATACTTGCAGTGTTCTAACCAAAACTGTCAAAAGTCTGGAAGAATTAAAATGTAGCGTCATAATAAGATGTCATCAAACATATGACATGACTGTGATCCGAGATCGAAATGTAATTATAAGACTATAAAAATGGCACGTTGCCAGTAATGAATAGGCTAACGCATTACAGTGTGCCGTGCTATAGATGGAGTGAAGAACGATGGCAGTCGAGTATATGCTTGTTTTGCGCACACACGTCACTCATTCTGAGTGTTCATTTGTATTCTGAACGCTAATCCCTGAATGCCATAGCCAATGCGAGCATTAAACTTGATCGTAGTTAGTTATTTAGTGAATTTTTAATCCATTTGTTCCAAGCTGTTGTCGCTGATGGCATGTTCCCCACTGCTTGTAAGACGGCAGTGCCCCTCTTCACACAACTCGCATCGCCCAGAGCTGATTTTGTGAGCACTATGATGCACTGCCACGTCTCCCTTGCCAAATACAGTCACCAGATTCCCATATTTTCGAGCTTCTGTGGTCTACATTGGTCTTCATTATCATTACCTGAACTTGGGATTACTTTTCAAGGCCCGCATCTCGTGGTTCTTGCTTCCCACGCCCGGGTTCCCGGGTTCGATTCCCGGTGGGGTCTGGGATTTTATCTGCCTCGTGATGGCTGGGTGTTGTGTGATGTCCTTAGGTTAGTTAGGTTTAAGTAGTTCTAAGTTCTAGGGGACTGATGACCACAGATGTTAAGTCCCATAGTGCACAGAGCCATTTGAACCATTTTTTTTATTTTTCAGGAAGAATTGTGCAAGGATTCCCTTGAAAATGATACATACATGTATTTATTTATTCGGACTCGAGTGGAAGCCTTGAATAATGCCAACGGTTTTCCTACGCCATATTCGGCATGCTAATGTGATGTATTTTCGGTGTTTTCATATTTTTTTGACCATCCCTTGTACATCGAATTTTCACGTCTTGTCGGCGTCATTGTCAAATGAGCCATATTGTCATTAGGCTGAAGTGGTTTTCGTGAGGCACAGAACCGCTGAATCAGAGGCCAGCCAGTGACTAGGATCCCACACGATAGCACCAATTCTGACTTACAGTGGCCTGTTTATTTGCTGTGTTAGAGTTATAGTCTCTATTACATCAGTTAGTTGGTTGGCATTTCTCCTGCAAAAATGCTGTTGTATGTCGTGTAACATCTGGTCCCAACCCCCAGCGGAAGGTACACTGCCGTCTGAGTCTATACTGGGTACTATCGTGTCAGATGCGAGTGCATCAACGATCCAGTCGGAAAAATGGTAAACCTATACGATGAATAAATTTGGTAAAGCGCCATGCATGTTAAAGCATCCCTTTCGGGACGGAGTAGTAAGGGGATGGTGCCCTCGGTGCAGTGTTGATATCAAATTGATATGCAAATTAATTAAATTGATTGAGTAATCACCCCCACCCTCGATCACCCCCACCCACCCTCGAACCAAACCATGCAACCCCCACCCCGGATGACGTCAGATATTTATCTCAGCCTACATGTGTGCCCTAGCCGCCTCTTACTCCAATCCATCAACCGCCACACCCAACCGACCCATTGTCGAGAATTTCGAATTTTGGTGGAAATTTCATATTTTAGCGAGAATTTCGAATGTTCGTGGCAATTTCTTTGGCCCAGGGCTGCGCTGTCTTTCCACCCCCCCCCCCCCCCCCCCCCCTCTATCCGGGAATTGACGGGAAATAAAAAATTGCTGTGCCCCTTCTTGCACTCGAACCCTGATTCTACCAGATGGTTCGAATGGCTCTGAGCACTATGAGACTTAACATCTGTGGCTATCAGTCACCTAGAACTTAGAACTACTTAAACCTAACTAACCTAAGGACATCACACCCATCCATGCCCGAGGCAGGAGTCGAACCTGCGACCGTAGCGATCACGCGGCTCCAGACTGTAGCGCCTAGAACCGCACGGCCACACCGGCCGGCCTACCACATGGAAAGCCAAAATGCACCCCAGAACACATGGAAACTGTCCAGATGCGGGTGAGGAAGGTTAGGTTAGTGCACTTGTTTAAATTTTTGGTCGGTAAACTGACGCAAAGATCGATCCTAATTACATAATTTATCACAAAGATGAGGCCTAATTACACAACTATATGCATAGTGCTCTCAAAGTATTTGTATGGAGTGTATCCATGTATGGAAGTGAAACATGGACGATAATTAGTTTGGACAAGAAGAGAATAGAAGCTTTCGAAATGTGGTGCTACAGAAGAATGCTGCAGATTAGATGAGTAGATCACATAACTAATGAGGAGGTATTGAATAGAATTGGAGAGAAGAGGAGTTAGTGACACAACTTGACAAAAAGAAGGGACCGGTTGGTAAGACATGTTTTGAGGCATCAAGGGATCACAAATTTAGCATTGGAGGGCAGCGTGGAGGGTAAAAATCGTAGAGGGAGACCAAGAGATGAATACACTAAGCAGATTCAGAAGGATGTAGGTTGCAGTAAGTACTGGGAGATGAATAAGCTTGCACAGAATAGAGTAGCATGGAGAGCTGCATCAAACCAGTCTCAGGACTGAAGACCACAACAACAACAACATGCATAGTGCTACACAAGGACGACATAAAATCGCAATACAACCCAAAAGCTGACAATACCATACGACTCCTGTTAGGACGCTGGGGAAAAATTTCGCAGGAACACTCCAGAATAGTGACAGACACACTCATCCTTTACCCTACACTTACAAGTTGGTGGGAAAAAGGCAGGGTGTAAGGTACTATATTTATTTTTACGGTGTGAAATACATTCAACTGACGGAGAGGCTCGTGTTCGACAGAGAGGAGTTTAAAAAGTGTATTACCTGGTTGACGATAGAGTTGCCTGCTCAAAAACCATTCTGTTGCCAAGGTAATTAAAGCCAATACACGCTACCACAACTGATGGAAAAAATGCATCACAGTTCTAATTACATTTGGAAACTGTTGTGAAAAAACCAGCTCTCGTAATGAATGGGTCATAATGCAGCACACGTACTGGGGGAAAATCATCGTGCTAAAAGACTGCAGAGTTCAGAGTGTGTAGTAGTTGAATGTGCATTCTTCTCGATGCACAATCACAACCTGCCGGAAACTAAGGCCTTCTCTCTCCCCCTCACGCCTCCCACTCCCCCTCCCACAGTGTCATTCTCCGCCGAGTGCCACGCACCCGGCTTTCCACCATCTGGCTCCGCCTTAAGGCGATGCTCCTACGCATGCACAAAGGCGTGTATAGTCAACTAAACAATATGAGATAAAAGCACTGTCACCCCAAGTGCAACTTATTTGTCTAAAATATAGCGACAAAACCCCTACACGATGCCTCCTGGACAGAGACCGGCTGTGTTCAGCGACCACAACAGCAGACACGCCCCCCCCCCCCCCCCCCTCTTCCTAGAAAGCAGTAGCCAATTGTATTTGACATCAATGCATCTTTAATCACGCACCTAATAAAACAAGAAAAACACATTTGAGGCAATAATAAATGTCGTCTTTCAACGAGAATAGGTGGAGTCCATTCTCGTTTAGTTTTATGAGCAAAATCGATGTAGTTTTTACGTTGGACTACAGTCACATCTCATTATTTTGTGCCATCCAGCGAAGTGTACCGCCACCGATCACAAATGATCAGCAAAGATATGCACACCATGCTTAAAATCAGGGAAAAGACCTTCGACTATTTTGATACTAGAACTACCGATGACCACACGATGTACTCGTTATTTCGGTACCATCATTAGAATAAAGAAAAAAATGACAATTTAGACTTCAAAGAAAAAATTCTATACTAAGCAATTTCTTCCAGCTTGTATAACAAATTACATAACCTGATGTCCCTCGCATTCAGTGTCTGCAAATAAACTTTCATGCACATGTGTATTACAAACATTTCAGACAATCTTTCGCGCCATTGGCACACATGTCAGAAAAAAACACATTCATATAACGTTTGACATCAAGAAGTGCTTTGTACACTATGGCAGGCCCCCTTTTACTAATGCGATGCTATACATACTAGTGTCTACAAAACAAATCGTGAGAGCCTATTTCGCCCTGTGTAGGTAGGAGACTGAAATATCGTTAAAAGATACCACTACAACGAAAAAAATAAAGGGAAATTCTTGTCAAGAATAATTCTGTGGAGCCCTAGCCATCACTTCCACCAGATAGGCGGCACAAATTTGATATCAGTTTGATAGGATAATTAATTAAATTGATCAGGAGAGTCATTTTGTGGGGCGACAATTTTTTTCGTAGGACAACAGGCAACCCATGGAGGGAACAATGTGTTCTTTTTGAAGAACACTATTGAGAAATGATATCTGAAGCTGACCACAGTGTGTTTCTCTAACCCACAACATACATTTAGCGCAAGGACCGCGCTATTAAGAAACACGATCATAACGTCTAGCCGGCCGGGGTCGCCGAGCGGTTCTAGGCCCTACAGTATGGAACCGCGCGACCGGTACGGTCGGAGGTTCGAATCCTGCCTCGGGAATGGATGTTTGTGATGTCCTTAGGCTAGTTAGGTTTAAGTAGTTCTACGTTCTAGGGGTTGATGACAGAAATTAAGTCCCATAGTGCTCAGAGCCGTTTTAACCATAACGTCTATGTCACCATCAGCCTCCATAAAAATCGATCTTGAGTCTACAGGCAAACACAGTCGCTAACAGTGTTAATCTTTCAGGCACAAATGCTGTCCGAAATGCTGTAGGCAAGCCGGCCGCTGTGGCCGTGTGGTTCTAGGCGGTTCAGTCCGGAATCGCGCTGCTGCTACGGTCGCAGGTTCGAATCCTGCCTGGGGCATGGATGTGTATTATGTTCTTAAGTTAGTTAGGTTTAAGTGGTTCTAAGTCTAGGGGCATGAACATTTTTTCGCTGTAGGCAAATTTGGAATAAAGTCTATCTATTCAACCACATATTTGCGTTAGATCCTGTAGAGACATCTTTTAATGCTTACAGCTGTTGTTGATTCATATTCGTGGCACACTTCTATCTCGAAATAAGTCATGTTTTTCTCTTTTTTTTCTTTTGTTTCCGAAACTGTCTGCTATGGATCCTATACACCAAAAAATCCAGTGCTGTTTTTAGACAGTCCCACTATATCTTGTAACTGCTCCTCAATCTCTGCCCGGCCCTCCTGGTAGCTTAGTCCATGTTATCGTCCCACTTTAAGTCTGACATGTACGTAAGTCGCAGAGTGTCATATCTAAGAGTTGGTGCATCCTGTGGGGCAACAGGATGAGCTGACTTTTTGTGACAGGAGTGCTTTTTGACCACTCAGTGGAAATGCGAACATGGTGACATAACTCGAACAACTGTGCGAAAGGAGAACCCCAAACGAAGCTGTCGCATGCAACTCGAGGAAGTAGAGGAGAGAGTATGAGCAGTTACAGCGGTGTTTCGTGTTTGGAAAATTAGGAAGAATACACACAATACATGGCATGGAGGAAGGACTAAGATTTTGTGACACATCTCCAACCTACATAAAGGTAGTCCCAACGAGATCTGTGTCTCTCAGTGTTCATTCATGTCAGTCGCCTAACATATGGGGAATTCTGTTTAATATATGGGTATTGGTTCAATGGAGCAGGTGGTTCATGTTCAAAGTCGCTTCCACAGGCCGGTGTAAAGTTTCATCACCTGTACTGTAGGATGACCATATCCAACACAGTCTATCAATCACACGAGTAGGTTCCTGTATTTCACTTTCATAGGCAGTTTAATGCATCGCCTTTTACGGCTTATAACACACCCAATGAGTCTACACCACCATACACTTTGTTTTTTCTACCAACACGTAGAGATCTGTGTTAGCTGATGCTCAACCAACATTAAGACGTTTTGATTCTCTCGCTCTCACAGAAAACCGAACATCGCTCGGGATAAACTATACAGCTACCAAACCGCTGGTTTGTAGAAATAAATCACAGACATGGAGTTTCTCATTAGAAAAAATGTGGAAGACATAGCAACATATGGTAACCGCAAGAGTTTGCGGTATTGTAGAGAGCTTCCAATAAATATTCGAAGGTGATTACCTGTACAGTTAAACTCATCTTCCCATTGAAATTGTAGCGGATGTCTTGGAGCTCCATTTCCAAAAAGTATTGTTCCTTCATTTGGTAGTCATGACATGATTACTATTCCAGTGTTGACATCGCCGGAAGATACCGTTCACAACGTTCATGAGGTAGCGCATACAAAAAGAGGTACTGTTATCTTATTGGTGAAAAAATTTAAATAAAAATACAAACATGTATAGGTAATCGCAGCATGTGGAAATAGGACGAGTCTGTACCAGTGAGGAACGCTTCCAAACAACTGTTTTAAGGTTATGACCTCTACATTTAACCCCCATGTGCCACAGCAACAAGTAGTGGATATCCAGTGTTCCGTCAAAGTTCCCTCCATCTCAACGGAGTGGTGTCAGTCAATCATTATGCGGTAATCAGCAGCGTACCCAGTGGATGGTCAGGATTGGAAAGCCACCATTGGTGTGGAGCGATGTACTGTAAGGCACACTGCAATTGATAGAGAGATCAATTTTAGCAGTTTTACTCAGAAGTCGGAAGGAGCAATATCCACCACGTCTGCAACCTGTGTAGAAGCAGAGCGAGCTGAGTTAAAGCTATAGGAGCGTTGTTTGACCATTCGGTGGACGTTGGAACATGATGTCGTAGCTCCTCCACCAGTGTACGATGTGTAAAGGTCAGTGTCAAATGAAGCCTGCTCCTGCAACACGGTGACAGTACGAACAGTTCTGGTGGTGTTTACTGCTGAGAAAATTAGGAACTTTCAACATAAAAGCAGATCTGTCTCCCTCAGGATCAATTCACTTCTATCGCCTAACATTCTATCACCGTTATTCTGTACCATCCTGCAGAGGAAAATTACCAACTATAAAACCTCTGTTAACTTCATCCGATTGAATTTTACCACATCTCTCCCTTCAGATATATCGAAAACGAATACCGTCCACGTGCCGGCATCGGGCATATGCTGTGATCTTGTTAAACGTACAGGTATTTTCCATGGGAGCAGATGGCCAGTGATCGATGCCACTCACTCAGACCGGTGTAAAGTTTCATCCACTGTACTGTACAAGAACCTTCTCCCACATGTTATCAGTCACAGGAGAGGGAACCTGTTTTGTTTGATAGACCGCCTTTTCTGCTGTGAAACAATTTGTACACTGCTATACATTTTTTTCCCAAAACGACTTTGAAGTCTGTGTCAAATTATAAAGTAACATGAACACGTTTGGTCCATTGACGCCGGCCGCGGTGGTCTCACGTTCTAGGCGCTCAGTCCGGAACCGCGCGACTGCTACGGTCGCAGGTTCGAATCCTGCCTCGGGCATGGATGTGTGTGATGTCCTTAGGTTAGTTAGGTTTAAGTAGTTCTAAGTTCTAGGGGACTGTTGACCACAGATGTTAAGTCCCATAGTGCTCAGAGCCATTTGAACCATTTGATCCATTGACTCCCCCAGGAAACTAGAGATCGCATAGTGTAAATCACATTGTATGGTAATAAACTGAATACCATGACTGTTGCGATGGAAAAGACACGGTAGAGGTACTGTAATAATAAGCGTCATAGGTCATATTGCGATCAATCTTAGCAATTTTATCGTAATTTCAACATAGACCAAAGACACGAAAGCATGGTTACCAATTTCTGTTCAAAATATTTCAAATGGCTCTGAGAACTACGGGACGTAACATCTGAGGTCATCAGTCCCCTAGAACTTAGAATTACTTAAACCTAACTAACACATCCATGCCCGAGGCAGGATTCGAACCTACGACCGTAGTGGTCACGCGGTTCCAGACTGAAGCGCTTAGAACCGCTCGACCACATCGGCCGGCTGCCAATTTCTCTATCATCGCTAAACAGCTCGCTCACTACTTTGCGAGTACCATCGCGAATGTAAGTAGATGTCAGCGCAGTATGTTCATTGTTAATTCTCGAACACATTCACCGAAGTATACCAACAGCGACCTTTATATGCCTAGCACTTCGATCATAGTGTGTAACTTGCGATATTTGTCTATGTGGATGGAAGTCACAGGGCATTCTCACATTGTTAGGATATAGATAGAGACCGAAAGATCTCCTCGCATTGCCTTTGACCAACGCTCCCTGCAGCTTATCAGAAGTAGACAGCTACATTTCACCATTCGTGTAGGAACAATAAGAACTGAGGCTGTAACTATTGTCTGCCACCCATCCAAGAACACAAAATTTCTCCACATGCGAGAATGTCGGGGAGGTTAGCACCCTAAACACATGCATTCCTAGGGCTACAATGTTCTGTACTTAAAACACGCTATAATGTTAGATCAGTGTGGTTTCCAACCTGTTAGTTACATGAAACGCAACGCTGTTACTATTTAAATGGAAGAAATGTATTTCCAATGCGAGACCTACAATCTCCTAACAGGTTTCTCTACGATAAACTATCGTGGGAAACTGTAGAATGAAAAACTACTTCCTTAGAACATAGTTTCCTTGTGATACACGTACAATATACCTTTCCAGAGGTGTATAGCCCCCACTATTCACATCCTGCCACGGCTCAGAAATTATACTATGGTGGCATCAGCCCTATACAGGGTATTACAAAAAGGTACGGCCAAACTTTCAGGAAGCATTCCTCACACACAAAGAAAGAAAATGTGATGTGGACATGTGTCCGGAAACGCTTACTTTCCATGTTAGGGCTCATTTTATTACTTCCCTTCAAATCACATTAATCATGGAATGGAAACACACAGCAACAGAACGTACCAGCGTGACTTCAAACACTTTGTTACAGGAAATGTTCAAAATGTCCTCCGTTTGCGAGAACACATGCACCCACCCTCCGTCGCATAGAATCCCTGATGCGCTGATGCAGCCCTGGAGAATGGCGTATTGTATCACACCCGTCCACAATACGAGCACGAAGAGTCTCTACATTTGGTACCGGGGTAGCGTAGACAAGAACTTTCAAATGCCCCCATAATTGAAAGGCAAGAGGGTTGAGGTCAGGAGAGCGTGGAGGCCATGTAATTGGTCCGCCTTACCAATCCATCGGTCACTGAATCTGTTGTTGAGAAGCGTACGAACACTTCGACTGAAATGTGCAGGAGCTCCATCGTGCATGAAACACATTTTGGGTCGTACTTGTAAAGGCACATGTTCCAGCAGCACAGGTAGAGTATCCCGTATGAAATCATGATAACGTGCTCCATTGAGCGTAGGTGGAAGAACATGGGGCCCAATCAAGACATCACAAACAATGCCTGCCCAAACGTTCACAGAAAATCTGTGTTGATGACGTGATTGCACAATTGCGTGCGGATTCTCATCAGCCCACACATGTTGATTGTGAAAATTTACAATTTGATCACGTCGGAATGAAGCCTCATCCGTAACGAGAACATTTGCACTGAAATGAGGATTGACACATTGTTGGATGAACCATTCGCAGAAGTGTACCCGTGGAGGCCAATCAGCTGCTGATAGCGCCTGCACACGCTGTACATGGTATGGAAACAACTGGTTCTCCCGTAGCACTCTCCATACAGTGACGTGGTCAACGTTTCCTTGTAGAGCAGCAACTTCTCTGACGCTGACATTAGGGTTATCGTCAACTGCACGAAGAACTGCCTCGTCCATTGCAGGTGTCCTAGGTCTTCCCCAGTCGCGAGTCATAGGCTGGAATGTTCCGTGCTCCCTAAGACGCCGATCAATTGCTTCGAACGTCTTCCAGTCGGGACATCTTCGTTCTGAAATCTGTCTGTATAAAACGTACCGCGCCACGGCTATTGCCCCGTGCTAATCCATACATCAAATGGGCATCTGCCAACTCCGCATTTGTCAACATTGCACTGACTGCAAAACCACGTTCGTGATGAACACTAACCTGTTGATGCTACTTACTGATGTGCTTGATGCCATTACTGTAGAGCAATGAGTCGCATGTCAACACAAGCACCGAAGTCAACATTACCTTCCTTCAATTGGGCCAACTGGCGGTGAATCGAGGAAGTACAGTACATACTGACGAAACTAAAATGAGCTCTATCATGGAAATTAAGCGATTCCGGACACTTGTCGACATAACTTTTCTTTATTTGTGCGTGAGGAATGTTTCCTGAAAGTTTGTCCGTACCTTCTTGTAACACCCTGTATAAACTAATCTTTAGGAACGGGGAATTCCTCTTGCAAAGAAAGTAACAAACGCATAGTAGCGGTGTTTGTATGTAAAATTAAACATCATTCCGCCACGAACTCCGTAAATAGTCCATCGTTCAGGCAGATGTATACCTGGAGATTGTAGTACCTCACAAACACCTGTTCCTAACTTAGAATCACCGTAGTTATGAAATTGAAGACTCAATTTTATGTTAAAGATGCGGCAGGGGAATGTTGTACGTGGCGTAAATCTTTGTTCGTCTAGGTCAGGGCTTCCCAGCGTGTGGTCCGCGGACCCCCAAGGGGTCCGCCGGCTCTTTCCAGGGGGTCCGCGGTCACCTTTCACCAAATCGTGTAAAATAATGAGTAAAATTATTGAATAAAAATGTGAAAATCAAATTAATCACTATATTTTTTCGTGTGAAAAACATGTGTACTTTTACTTCAGGTCGTATTCCCAAGCAGCTTTTGCGGTTCCTAAGTGAAAACGCATACCGAGTTTAGTGCCGGAATATCCGGCTTCTCTGATCCACTGTTCCGCAACAATACGGGGGTCGTTTGTGAGCCGGCTCACGGCGCTAGATGCTCTGAAGCCTTTTACGCATGCACGGAGCGAGCTTTGTCGACCAATCACAGCGCTCGCTGGCACCTATGCAGCCCCAGGCATCATTAAATGTTAAACTTGCTTTGTCAGTGTATTACCTATTTCATAAGTCGGTTTTCGACCAGTTTATTACTTCTAACATGGATCGGTGGCTGAAGTCAGGACCATTGAAGAAGGGTGCAGTTTCTCCATCGCCTTCTTAAACAAGGGAAGTTTCCTGTTGAAATGAGTGAGGAGAGAGGACGACGAAAGGAATAACAGTCACAAGAAGCTCCACAGCCGGATTTATTATGTGAAAACGCTGCAAGTACTCCATTGGTTGCAATATCCTGTGGAAGTGAAATAACCAAGAAGCTTAAGTACAACTAAAGCCATTTAGAAATGGGCTTTATGGAGGCAACGGAGGGTAAAGTTCAGTGTGTAATTTGTGCACGAGTCCTTCCGAACAGTTCAATCGTTCCTCTTAAATTGCGCCGTCATTTTGAATGTACTCACCCGGATTTCCAGGCTAAAGACATCGAATTTTTCAGAAGGAAGAGTGCTGAACTAGATGCTTCTCAGCATTGCATGAAAACTCATGCAAAAACAGTTAATGAAAATTCATTAAAAGCTTTTGTTTTGGTTAGCTATCGAGTGGCAAAAACAGACAAAGATCATACCATTGCAGGAAATCTCATAAAGCCATGTGTTAATGACATTGTTTCTTGCATGCTAGACGAAAAGGCAGTAAAGCTTGTATCTTCGGTGCCATTATCAAACAATACTGTCAAGAGACGCATTGTTGACATGTCAAATGATATGAAAGACACTATTGTTTCTCGAATCCAATATATTCATTTTCTCTGCAGATAGATGAATCCACAGGTGTTGCCGGATTAGAGATTATATTGGCTTTTGTCCGTTATGAATATTCTGGATGTTTTGAGGAGGACCTCTTATTGTGCAGACCACTACCTGCCAACACAACAGGTGCTGAAATATTCCGTCTATTGGATGATTTTTTTAAGGGCTAACGAAGTTTCATGGTCTAATTGCACAGATGTGTGCTTAGATTGTGCAAAAGCTATGACGCCTCCTACAGTCGGAGCAGTAACGAAAATAAAAGAAAACGCCAAGAATTGCAGCAGTAGTCATTGTGCTCTCCACAGATACGCTTTAGCTACGAAACAAATACCTGTTTCGTTCAAGAAAGTTTTAGACGAATCCATTCACATCATTAACTACATAAAATCAAGGCCGTTGAAGTCAAGACTTTTCATAATACTGTGTAAAGATATGGGAAGCCTTCATCGTTCCCTGCTTTTCCACACAGAAGTGAGGTGGCTCTCACGTGGGAATGCACTCTCTTGGCTGTACGAATTAAAATTGGAAGTCTTAGCTCTCCTTTTGGAGCATAACACCAAATTAACAGACCTTATTAATGACGAAAATTGGGAGTGTATACTTACTTATTTGTCAGATATTTACTCCAAAATGAACGAAATGAATATTTCCCTCCCAAGGGCAAAGTGAAACAAAGGTCACTGCTATCGACAAAGTTCGAGCATTCAAGACGAAAATCAATTTTTGGGCAGAGAGTGTCGAGGAGAGGGAGGTCGAGTGTTTTCCTCTTCTCAAGGAGTTTTTGAAAAACAAAACATAAGCGCTTGGAAAGAATTTGTTTCATCAAATCCTGGAACATCTCAGAAGCTTGATGTCATTGTTGGAGCATTATTTCCCAACAGCCGAAGATGAGAAGCTGCAGAAATACGAATGGGTGCTCAACTCATTCACTGTATCCAAAAAGCCGAACATCCTATCATCAAATGAATATGAGTTTTTGATAGAATTTGCCACAGACCCTACCTTGAAATCAAGTTTTGACGTTGACGGTTACTCACACTTTTTGATCCATTTGGGTAACAAGAAATACTACCCCCTTGTTGAAAAGGCAAAACGTGTACTTCTTCCGTTTGCCACAACATACATGTGTGAATCCTGCCCACAAAACTAAGTACCGAGACTGTCTACATGCGGAACCAGACATCCGTCTCCACTTGTCAAGAAATGTTTCCATCTTTTCAAAATTGGTTCAGCAGAAGCACCCTCATCCATCACATCAGGATTCCATTATTATTCCTACAGACTCATCCACAGTAAAGAAGAAAACATTTTTCTTCATAGATGCTCAGTGAACGTACCTGAACTATAAGTCTGTAGGAATTTTGTTTCTGTCTTCTATCATTTACAAAATAGTTATTAATTCAATTCTGTTGGCATTGATATTTTTGTTACGAAAATTAAAATGATATCTAAAGCTAATTTCCTTTCTTTACAATATATTCCGTCCTCTCAGTTAACAATATGGCCTGCCTATACTTCAATTACAATTATTTGCTATTACTCTGACACTAAAATTGTCGCAACTGGCAGCAAGCGTAAACAAATAAGGACTTTTGACGCGCAACCTCGTAAAAAGTAAATCTCCTCTGCCAGAATTGTTTCCTTTGAGAAAAAAAAATCATGTTCTGTGAAATGCTTTGTCTTCTTATAAAGAAATAAGAGAGTCCGGTTTCCTGATTTGTTCACAGTCGAGGCTGACTGCATGATACAGTGTCCAAGTAGTAGTTGAAGTTGTCAGCTGTGGCTAAACTGTTGCCACACCGCCTGCTAGTTGCCAGCTACAAACTGACTGTACACTGTTGCAACGCCGCCTGCTAGCTGCGGGCTATGGACTGACAGCTGCTGTTCAGCAGATTCGTTTGGACGTAAAAATAAAGAGACTTTCCGAGCTGTTTACATGGGCACGAAAATCGATTGTGGAACTGTAAAACTGCTTTATAAAGCATATTTCCACATATGTTTGAGTGATAGACATGAATGCACACTGAGAGACACAGATCTCGTTCGGACTACCTTTATGTAGGTTGGAGATGTGTCACAAAATCTTCGTCCTTCCTCCATGTATGTGTGATGTGTAGTTCTTCCTAATTTTCCTAACAAGAAACACCACTGTAACTGCTCATACTCTCTCTTCTACTTCCTCGAGTTGCAAGGGTCAGCTTCGTTTGGGCTGGGCTGTATATAGTTGGCGGAATGATGACACCGTGTTCCCATTTCCACTGAGTGGTCAAAACTCGGCTCCTGACACATTAACTAAACTCGCCCTGTTTCCCCACAGGTTGCACAAGGTCTTAGATATGGCGCTCTTCGAGGTCTGTACAGGTCAGACTCAAATTGGGACAAACACATGGACTAAGCTCCAGGGAGGGCGGGGCATAGACTTAGGAGCAGTTACAACATGCACTGTCTAAGAACAGCATTGGAGTCCTTGGTGTATGGGATCGGTAGCAGATAAGTTGAAGTAAAAAAGTGATTCTTTTCGAAACACGAGAGTGGAACGAATATGATTCACCACTCGTTGTAATCATTAAAAGACTTCTCCACAGGATCCAACGCAAATACGTGGTTGAATAGATTGTAAATTGCAGACTGCATTTCGGGCAGAATTTCTGCCTGGAAGCGTAACACTATGAGTGACAGTGTGTGCCTGTAGACTCAAGACCACGTTTTATGTAGGGTGATAGTAACATAGATGTTATGATAGTGATTGTTAATAGCGCGGTCCATATGCGAAATGTATGTTGTAAGTTGTGGTGGTGGTGGTGGTGGTGGTGGTGGTGGTGGGTAGTGTTTAACGTCCCGTCGACAACGAGGTCATTAGAGACGGAGCGCAAGCTCGGGTTACGGAAGGATTGGGAAGGAAATCGGCAGTGCCCTTTCAAAGGAACCATCCCGGCATTTGCCTGAAACAATTTAGGGAAATCACGGAAAACCTAAATCAGGATGGCCGGAGACGGGATTGAACCGTCGACCTCCCGAATGCGAGTGAGTTGTAGAATCCCTCTGTGGTCAGCTTCAGATGTCATTTCTCAATAGTGTTCCTCGAAATGAACATCATGTACCCTCCATGAATTCCCTGTTGTCCTACTTGGCGAGTTAATCCTACTGCTGAAAAAAAAAAAATACTCGCCATAGAAAATGATTATCACGATCAATTCAATTAATTAGCCTGTCAAACTGATATCAATGATGTGCGCCTGTCTGGTGGAAGAGATAGCACGGGTATCATGGATTAACTCTTGACAAGCGTTTCTTTCTTTTTCTTTTGTTGCGGCGATATCTTTTAATGAAATTTCAGTCCCCCACCCACACAGTGCTCTCACGATTTCTTTCGTAAAGGCGGCCGGTGTGGCGGAGCGGTTCTAGGCCCTTTAGTCTGGAGCGCGCGACCGTTACGGTCGCAGGTTCCAATTCTGCCTCGGGCATGGATGTGTGTGATGTCCTTAGCTTAGTTAGGTTAGTTAGGTTTAAGTAGTTCTACGTTCTAGGGGACTGATGACCACAGATGTTAAGTCCCATAGTGCTCAGAACCATTTTTCTCTTTCGTAAATTCTAGTATGATATAGCATCGCATTCGTATAAAGGGAACTGTCGTAGTGTGCAAAACAGCTGTTCTCTTGAATTACAGCTTCCTGTTGTCGAACGTTATATGAAAGTGTTTTTTTACGACATGGTGTGAAAGATTGTCTGAAGTTTTTCTAATACACATCTGTACGAGAGTTTATTTGCAGAAACTGAAGGCGAAAGTTGCTCTCATATCATGTAATTTCTTCAACAAGCTCGAAGAAATTGCTTAATATGGATTTTTTTTGGGGGGGGATTTTAAATTCTCGTTTTTTTTCTGTCTGAAGAAGGTTTCGAAATAACGAGGACATTCTGTGATGATCGGTAGTTTTTGCATCAAAATAGTCTAACATTTTTTCCTGATGTTATGCCAAGTGGACATATCTCTGCCGGTCATTTGTCATTGGTGGTAGTAGACTTCGCTGGAAGTCACAAAATAATGAGATGCGATTGCAATCGAACATGAAAACTATACCGGTTTGCTCATAAAAATAAAGGAAAATGAACTTTACCTCTTTCGATGGAATGAAGACATTTATTATTGTCGCAAACGTGTATTACTTTTTAATAGACGCTTGGTTATAGATGTGTTGATATCAAATACAATTGTTCTCCATCGCCGAATGGCGGGCTGCTGTGGGGGAGGGGGTCGTGTCAACTGTGGTGGTCTCCGGACGCAGCTCCTCTCTGCTCCAGGGGCGGCGTGAGGGGGAGATCTGTCGCTATATATTAGACGAACAAGTTGCACTTGAGGTGGCCATCTTTTTGTATCTGCCATTGTTTAGTTGACCATACACGCTATTGTGCAGGCTTAGTAGCGTCGCTTAAGGTGGTGGCCAGTGGTGGAAAGCCGAGTGCGCGAAGCGCCCTTAGAGGGTGGTAGCGGAGTCGCGAAATGCTCGGCGGAGCATCGTAGAGGAGGGGAGGAGGAATGGGGGCGTCAGGGGAAGTGAGAACGCCTTGGTTGTTGGCAGCTTGTGATTATACATCGAGAAGAATGCACGTTTAACTACCACCCCCTCTGCACTCTTTTAGGACGACGATTTTTCCCCCAGTACTTGTGCTACATTATGACTCATTCATTATTAGTGCTGGTTTTTTCACGACAATTTCGAAGTGTAATTAGAACTGTCACACATTTTTTCCTCCTGTAGTGGTAGCATGGCTTTGATTACCTGGGCTGCAGGATGGTTTTTGAGCAGGCATCTGTAGTGAACTCTGTCATCAAACTGCGATAGATACTGTATGCTTACAGGTAATACACTTTTTGAACTCCTCTCTGCCCAACACTAGCCTCTCGCAGGTGAACGTATTTCACACTGAAAGGATAAAGATAGCACCTTACACATCTACCTTTCTCCCACCAGCTTGTAGGTGTACGGTAAAGTTTTACTGTGTTTGTTGCTAGTTTCGAATGGTATTGAGAAAATTTGTCATTGCATGATAACACCAGTTGTATGGTATCGTCAGTTTTTGAGTTGTATTGCGATCTTATGCCGTCATTGTGTAGCACTATGCATTTAGTTGTGCAACTAGGTCCGATCTTTGTGATTAACCCTGGGACAAAGAATTCCCACGAAAATTCGAAAGTCCTGCCAAAATTCGAAATTCCCCCCAAATAGGGTAGGTTTGGTGGAGAGTGGTCTGGGAGGGGATGGGGAGGTGGCTGGGACACACATGCAGGCTGCGAAAAACACGTGACGTCATCCAGGGGGGGGGGGGCGGTCGTGATCGGTGCGGGTCTGGGCAGGGGTGGGGTGATAATTGACCAATTTAATGAATTTCAATATCAATTTGATATCAAAAGTGCACTGAGGCCACCATCTCCCTACTACTGGCACAGACTGAATCGGTCCGCGCGATTAATGATAAATGTCGCTTTGCCAACCAGCTTTGATGTGGCCCTTAGGACGTTTCGAACACCTGCTTGGTTGATACCGCACTGGTACCAAAGTCACACCTCAGTTAGACGAATTGTAAACATTTAGAAAACAACTTTCGCTCACTTTCAGAAAAGTATACTACACGCTGACATTTTGTGTACACATATGAGGTCATGTGGATAACGGCTTGACGGTAGGAAGCTGAAACATAGCAGCTATCCGATTCTCACCATCTTTAAATTAAAAGTATATGTTATGTCTTTTTATCATAATCCCAAACTGATGAGTATAATCATGACCAGGCCACGTGAAATATTGTATCTGAGAAATATTATACATGTATATTTCGCGAATTTACTGTGAAAAGGCCATTTCAAGTTGGCTTGCTACCTGACGGCACTACATTTTGCTATTGACACTGTCTAAATCAAATTTATTTCGTTAATTTGTTCTGTTAAAAATAAAAAATTCATGCTGTTATTCCAAAACATGTATATATAGAACCTGCTGGGCCACTAACGTTTTTCGAGAGATTTCGAAGTGGCCACGACGCCATTGTGGTTAGTAAAAATAAGAGGACGCTGTCTTTTGGACAGAGATCTTTGGAGGTGGCAATGGAAGACTTGGTCTTTTGTTTGCTGTCGGGATATAACGGTCGCACAGTGGCGTGATAACTTTTCTTTGTACTGTTGTAACAATCTCAAGATATGAATTAAACATTTTGGAAACTATGAAGACAATACGTTTAGCGCAAATTAATGGCAAAATATTGACTGCAAGTAGTCGCATCATCAGGAAATATCAATTATCTTTTACACGGCAGCGGGAGCAAGTCGACTCACAGCGTCAATGATTCTGAAAGTGGAACTTCTAAGAGTGCATCCGGGCAATCCCATAAGTTAACCATGTGAATACGTCCACAATCATGTGCCGGTAGGAGACTAAGGTAGAAGAAAAAGAAGACAGAGCCACTCTGGCAAGAACGACTGTGTGGGAGAGGTCTATGGGGATCCATACGTGTGAACCATCCTTCAGAAAGAAAAACAGGTGGGTAAACAGAGATTTGAAGTTAAGTAATAACAGACTGGAGAATCGGAAAATCTGTTGGGCTATGTGAACAACTTTGTGACCTTTTTGGAAGTCACTACTAGATGTGAGTGGGGGTGTTGTCCTGCAAGTTGTAAGATGGTTCTTTTGCAATAATGCGGTTGTACCTCTTTCCTAGTATCACGGCATTCTCAATTTGGCTTGTCTCTAAGCCATCAGCTTTCACCTTACCACCAAGGAAGAAACATCAGTCATAACTTGAGATCAGAGAAAAGTATGCTGTAAAGAGAGACTCCATTTGTTGTTGTGTGATTGATTATGTATTTGGTGTCACATCACCAAATTACCATTTGAAAAATACGTGTTGCATCAAAGGTGGCGATTTCAAAATTGCTGCTATCTTGGTAACATAGCGTCGAAGGTTGCTGAGTCTACTGGACCTTAAAATTCTCTTTATCCACATGTTTTCGATGTAGAAAACTGTTCCCTTTCCGATAGACCAAAGAAAAAAGCAAAGCATTCTAGTCTTGATGAACCAATAGGGAACGATTGAGCGCCGTGTCATCGTCTGATAAGAGCGTCGTTGTATGCGGTATGGACGGGCGAAAGGTCAGCACATCGCTCTCTCGACCGTTGCAGGCTTCGCAGATTTATTTCTCCGTCATGTTCGAGTGCTGTTCGGAAAGTAAGGTCAGATGGGTCAGAAATGAAAGCCACAGAGTTATTAAAAAAAAATTCGCAAAACTTAGCCACACCTTCCAGCTACCTCTCTAAATAGTCGTCGATCCGACCTTGACATTTGTCGTGGCGTTGTACAAACTTTCCAGTACCCCCATCTGTGCTTTCCGCCAGGTCTCTATGCTGGTTTGCCTTTCGTTGTTTGTGGCAAAATGTTGTCTTCGTAGCCAGCGGTTCATGTCAGCAGAGATGAACAACGGAAGGAGCCAATTAAGGGCTGTATGGTGGGTGATCGAACACTTCTTATCGAAAACGCTACAGGAGCATCTTCATAGCCCCTGCAGAATGCGGCTGAAAATTATCTTGAAGAAAGAAATGCATGACATTTATGTTATGTGGGATGCAAAACGTCAGGCGAAATCTTACCAGATGCACATACGTGGCGGAAGCACAGTTGTTTCATGCATTTCTACGTGATCACTTTGAACTCTGAACTGAAAACAGCGACGTGATGCCATTGACAAGCACACTAAATACACTTCCCAACACGTCTGTGCAAAGTTACATAGGATTTTCAAGGTAGTTTCCATTTCGCGCCTAAAGGACCTTATTTTCCGTATATGCCTTGTAGATATTCAGTTAGTATTTCAGGGCTGCGTGCACACCGTTGCAGTCATCCCACAAGCACAGCTTCCTGGCAATATTTCGTATCGAGTTCTTGTCCCCTGAATAACAGCTAGAGACGATGACCACATAGTTACTGAGGTGGACCTGTGGACTTAATTATGATTGATTTGTATGATTGTTTTATTTCATGATTAAATTTTTCCTTATTTCATCGCTTGTCTCATGGTCACAAGGTTCGAGTGTTGTTTATTCCATTATATGAAAGTTAATAGATTTTTTAATACGTTGCCCTGATTGAGCCGTAGTACTTTATTGAAGGTAATGCTCACAGGTTCGTCAGAGATCATCGGCGGATTTCGGATAGGAAGGAATGAGCAGCAACTCGAAGAGAGTAGAAAGGTGCGAGGAGTGTTGAGGTAAGCGAGGCCGCAAGCAGATAGCGGTAGTTCCGCTCTGTGAAGGGCGGTCCTTTGTGGAGTGACAGACGAGGCGAGAGGTCGCGTGCGCCGAGCTGGGGAGGCGCGTTGTGCTGCTGTCAGTCCGTTGCTGCCTTCGTGTTGGCGTGTGCTCCTGCGTTGTATCTGTACGCCGATATCACCGCTTGATAGGAGGGTGGAGCGGCAACCTTCACGTTCTACCTTTTCATCCAACTCCGATTTTGTCCATTGTAAATCGGTTTTGTGAAAGTCTGCGACTGTGGAACTAGAGGGTTTATTTACAAATGATTTTACTGCAACCACTCACGTTTTTATTTTGTTCGTGTTTCACACGACACCTTTCAGGAAGTTATTCCCATTTTCAAGTGTTTTCTCGTTCTACTACGACATTTTACATAACGTTTTCTATATGTGAGATTCTGCTTTGTTTCGTTCATTTTTCCTGCAATTTATGAGAAACGCGCCATTTTTGTTTAGTTGTCGATTTATATACATAGTTACTGGCGAAATTTGGAAGACTTGTGGACCGTGAACAGCAGCATACTGATCATTTCTTGCGCCAGATTCACAACAGTTAAAAACCGACTTCATTGTTGTTTTTTATGCTTCAGAACAATTAAAAACTGATTTAGTTGTTGTTTTTTATGCGGTTTTTACCCTCAGGAACGTTGAAAACAAATGTTTTCTGTCCGATGTGGCACGACCATATCACAAGTACTAACGCTAAGTATGTGCAGTCATGCACATTGCACATTGCGGATGGCATAATGTGTAATTCACCATAGCTATCGTACTGCGATTCCTCTGTGATTTGTAGGCGAAATCATTTACATTATGACGCTGACAGTGTCGTGTAGTGGGAAAATATTCATATTTTTTTCCATAACGTTTCCTCCTCGTTTGATAGAATATTCAGTTCAATTCCAGTTCTGAGCAACGATTCCTTTTCTCAGAGCGTTTTGAAACTGGGCCACTAGTTATAATCAAGCTGCTGTAGTAAGCTAGATGCTGACGTAATACGGTATCTGAATCACTGCACCAGTTCAGTCGGTTTGGTAGTAGTCTCGACGTCAAGAACGATGGCGAATTGACAGGCTCATTGTGGCTTGTAATCTGCAGGTGCTAGCCAAACGAAGTTTCACGCTTGCTGCTATAATTTAAGCTGAAGTTGTTCTAATTGTAGCCCAGTAGACATTCATGGAGAGAGGTAAATGTGCTGTGCACTGAACCGCAACGAGCAGAGCAAACAGTCGCCCTAAATAACGAGACGAGTGGCCTGTGTTCCTCTGCCTTTGCGCGCTGGAAGTGGCCACGCGACGTGGCGAGAAGCGGCGTCGCCGTCGTCCCAATTTGAGCCCCCACCCCTACCCCACCCCTACCCCCCTTCAAGACCCGCCACCCCCACCTGCCGTGCCGCCGCCAGCTGCTGCCTCTAATTGAGTTAGTAGACCCGCGACGAAATTTGCTGGAAAATTCGTTCCCCTCCGCCGCCACCGCATCAAGCAGCTAGCGTGGGCGTTGCACCGGCCTCGCCACAACAAGAGGTTTCCAAACTTCAGTGTAGCTTCATCGGCCACCCTGAAAAACAGGATCGCCAGAACCACGTGAATGACAAGTTTGCGAGACGTTTTTGCTCGCGGAAAAACGGAAGATGCTTTATAAATATAGGTAGCAGGGCCCAGTCACTTACGAATATTCTCTATATCAATTAACTAATTTTCGAGGCTGTTTAGGGTCATCTTGAGTTGAACCATGAAAAAGACGCAAAACAACGTCCGCAGTGCGATGTTGGTTACGGAATGTTACTACTCTGTAACAGGAACATGGGAAACAAATATAATTATCTCGTGTGTTGCTTCTATAGAGGGTTGTGTCGCCAAAAGGATTTATTTACGTTTTGACACAATTGTTGTGTAAATAACACACAAGTTGTTACTGTAAAGCGTTTCCTATCTTCTGTCACTAAAGGTGAGCACGAGAAATGCTCATAGAGTAGTTAATGGATATAATCACAAAAAAAGTATTTCGTAAGTGTGTGGTCGCAGTTATCTGTATTTATATCGAATTACTACACAATCATGATGTATTATAATATCCGCAATGAAGAAACCTTTTATGTTTTGTTTTCATATAAAAACGGGCTATTATTTGCGAAACATGTCACCAGACCAACCTGAAATACGTGATTCACAAAGCTGCAAAACATGTACCTAGACTCTCAGAAGTTTTGATGAAAGTTGCTTCCCTATAGTTCTTATCAGCTATGTAAGGAATTTCCACTTTTCATGGAGATTTTTCTAGCGATATCGGATACTCTATTCGTTTTAAAGACCGCATTTTATTTTGCAGCAAGACACATTTTGTACAGCACAGAGAAGCCGACTCTCATCACTGACACTTTCCACCTAGAAATGGACGAGTTGGGATAGAATGTCATGCAGAGTCTCTACAATGTAGTTCCCAGGTTAGGCGGGATAGTAAGCCGATCCCGCACGAATGTTATAAGTTTAATAAAAGCAGTTACTCTGTTTGACATAAATGCCATAAGGGAACAAGTGAAAACCGGTTTAATTATTAGTTTCACGTAGCCTAAAACGGTGTCCACTCACAGTCGACATTATAAGATGTGTGAGACCAACAGCATCCAAACCTAAAGTTGTTTGTATACCGTCGGCACACGGAACATGCAGGAGTCGGGGCCGCCAGAGTCTTGACAGCACAACTACCAACTCTCGAGTCTGATATAAGACTGGAAGCTCACTTATTATTCAGATCACATTTTCACGTAGTAAACAGGATCAGCCAACAGTTATTCCGTCTTCGCCTTATATTCTTCTTTGTGGATAACCACTGTGGTACGTCCTTTATATGCCCCAGGAAGCTACCTTATACACTGAGGCGATGATCATGCGACAGCAGTAGCACATATACAGATGGCGGTGGTCCTACGAACAAAAGGTATAAAAGGACACTGTATTGGCAGAACTCTCATATTTACTAAGAAGTGATTCATATGCAAGGGTTTCCGAAGTGATTATGAGCGTACGACAGGAATCAACAGACCTTGAACGCGGAATGGTAGTTCGATCTATACGCATGGGACATTCAATTTTGCAAATCGTTAGGGAATTCAATATTCCGAGATCCAAAGTCTCAGGAGTGTGCCGAGAATACCACATATCAGGCACTACCTCTCACCACGGACAGAGCAGTGGGCGGCAGCCTTCGCTTGACGACCGAGACGATCGGCATTTTCGTGGAGTTGTCAGTATCAATAGACAAGCAGCGCTACGTGAAATGAACGCGAAATCAGTGTGGAACGTATGAGAAACGTTTCCGTAAGGATTGTTGTTGTTGTGGTCTTCAGTCCTGAGACTAGTTTGATGCAGCTCTCCATGCTAATCTATCCTGTGCAAGCTCCTTCATGTCTCAGTACCTACTGCAACCTACATCCTTCTGAATCTGCTTAGTGTATTCAACTCTTGGTCTCCCTTTACGATTTTTACCCTCCACGCTGCCGTCCAATGCTAAATTTGTGATCCCTTGATGCCTCAGGACATGTCCTACCGACAAGTTGGGCCACAGACTTCTCCCCAATCCTATTCAATACCTACTCATTAGTTACGTGATCTACCCACCTAATCTTCAACTTTTTCCTGTAGCTCCACCTTTCGAAAGCTTCTATTCTCTTCTTGTCCAAACTATTTATTGTCCATGTTTCATTTCCATCCATGGCTACACTCCATACAAATACTTTCAAAAAAAACTTGCTGACACTTAAATCTATACTCGACGTTAGCAAATTTCTCTTCTTTAGAAACGCTTTCCTTGCCATTGCCAATCTACGTTTTATATCCTGTCTAGTTCGGCCATCATCAGTTATTTTGCTCCCCAAATAGCAAATCTCCTTTACTACTTTGAGTGTCTCATTTCTTAATCTAATTCCCTCAGCATCACCCGACGTAATTCAACTACATCCCGTTATCCTCGTTTTGCTTTTGTTGATGTTCATCTTATATCCTCCTTTCAAGACACTGTCCATTCCGTTCAACTGCTCTTCCAAGTCCTTTGTTGTCTCTGACTGAATTACAATGTCATCGGCGAACCTCAAAGTTTTTATTTCTTCTCCCTAGATGGTGCGACGAAATTTGGAGTTAACGGCTTACGGCAGCAGACGACCGACGCGAGTGTCTTTGCTAATAGCACGACATCGCATGCAGCTCCTCTCCTGGGCTCGTAACCACATCGGTGGCACCCTAGACGAATGGAAAACCTGACCTGGTCAGATGATTTCAGTTGGCAGTAGATGATGGTAGGGTTGGAGTGTGGCGCAGACCTCCGCGAAGCCATAAATCCAAATTGTTGGCGAGGCACTGTGCAAGCTGGTGGTCGCTTCATAATGGTGTGGGCTGTGCTTACAGGGAACGGACCAGATCCTATAGTCCAATTGAACCGTTCATTGACTGGAGATGGTGATGTTGGAGACCATCTTCAGCCGTTGATTGACTCCATGCTCCCAAACAACAACGGAATTGCTATTGATGACAGTGCGCTATGTCACCGAGCCTCAATTCTTCGCCACCCTGATCTCCCAGCATGAATCCCTTCGAACGTTTATCGAACATAATCGAGAATTAAGATCGTGCACAAAATCCAGCACCGTCAGTACGTTAGCAGCTATCGACAGCTATAGACACAACATGGCTCAATATTTCGGCAGGCGACTACAGGCAATTTGTTGAGGCCATGTCACGTCGAGTTGATGCACTACGCTGGCCCAAATGAGTTCTACACGATATTAGCAGCTATCTCACGGCTTTTGTCACCTCACAGAAATACATTTGATTCACTTCAGTTCATTAACCGGTTTTCTTTGCTTAACAGATGTATTTAGTCTTCTGTGAACATTCTATTTCAGATAGTTAGGAAAATGGTTGAAATGGCTCTGAGCACTATGGGACTTAACTGCTGTGGAAATCAGTCCCCTAGAACTTAGAACTACTTAAACCTAACTAACCTAAGGACATCACAGACATCCATGCCAGAGGCAGGATGCGAACCTGCGACCGTAGTGGTCGCACGGTTCCAGACTGTAGATCCTAGAACCGCTCGGCCAATCCGGCCGGCGATAGTTACGAAGTTAATACCTGTGTTCAGCGCAGTTAGAAATTCTCTTAATATCCTTACCACTCGTTCTGAGACGATAGCAAATTCTATTTTGCCCATTTTCTTCATGACTCTATCGTATTTCTCTTTTTTATTTCAGTACATTAAAGCTGATACATGTCAGCACGATTAAGCGTTATTGTAACCATACTGTTTCAGTACTGAGGTGGGATAAAAGAAGAAAAACTCCGCTTTCAGGACCTGATGGTACAAGCGGAACCGACCGACCGCCGCGTCACCCTCTGACAATTGCCTCAGCTGACGCGGTATGGAGGGGCGTAGGTCCAGCACACCGCTCTCCCGACCATTGTCGGCTTTCTTGGCCTTGGAGCTGACACTTTTCACTCAAGTAACTCGTCAGTTGGCCTCACGAGACTGAGTGCACCCTGCTCCAGTCCCCTCGCCAAACAGGAAAAATATCTGGCAGGCCAGTAATCGAACTCGGATCTTCCACACAGCGTCCAGACACGCTGACTTCTGACGATTGGAAACTGACTCTGACAGACGATATCGTCGAGAAATGCAAACGTATTGCTTTAGAAGTGACACAGCTTACATCTCTGAGTCTTTCTTGAATTATTTCAGCATGAAGAACGTTTTAACTAATTCTCATGAACTTAGTTAAAACCCCATCATCAAACGTCACACATATCACAAAATAACCGACGTAAATCCTCGATTTTTCTGTTGCCGCTAATCTTATGGATCAGCTTCCACTTAATTCTTGAGTTGGGGTAGTTCAGAACATGCTAGTACACTTCCGGAAAAAAATTAGTACATCTGGAAAGATGGGCTTTTGATCTGATGATAGCATACGCCACCTGGGTATAATATTTGTACTGATGATTGTTTCGCGTCGTCCGCCAACAGACAGCGTAGTGCACAATTACCAGAGCGCCATCTCTATCTATCCTGTAATAGGGAATGCGCAACGCCAGAAGGCTCTGGTTGGTGTGAACGTGTGAAACAAGCAGACAACCATGCCACGGGGACGCTAGTTTGAAAGAGGTCAGACTGTGGCCTTCCGAGTAGCGGGATGGCCCTTTGAGAGAATTTGAACACAAGTAGAGCATACTGCGCCAGTTGTTCCACGGTGCTGTTGTCAGTGGTCCCGTGAACATTCTCTCACGCTTAGACGAGGTTCTGGACGTTCATCTTCACGTTTAAAAGAACACGCTCGCCTACAAACTGTATTACGTGCAGCATATCCCCTGTCCAGCACGATCTCCGGACTTGTCTCAGATCGAGCACGTGCGACAACTGATGGAGCGTGATATGACTCGTGTGACCCGGCAACCAAAACTCTCACAGAACTACGTGAAAAGATAGAGGAGGGGAGGCAAAGCTATCCCAGGACAGTACTTCCCATTTGTACGACCGACTGGTTGCAGGAGTCAGCGCCTCCGTTGCCGACCGCCCAGGTGTGTCAAACGAGAAGACGGGAGCTTGGACGTGAATGGTGAGGTGCCCTCTGCAGTCACATAGAGACTCTGAATTCTGAAGCGCTAGATGCCTTGAACTCTGGCCTGGCCTCAATGCACTGATTAATAAGCCTGAAGACTCGTACAAACAGAATCCCCTCCAAGCCTAACGAATAACTCGTAGCTCTAATTGACGTCACAGGACAACCACGTAAACATTTGTCAACGTCCACCTCTTTACATTCCCATGGCTGCATTTTAGTGTTCTGTCAATCACACTCAAGTTGAAGGTCATCGCAAGACAGATTGTAACTCATTCACATATGACCGCTTGAAAGATTATCTTGCAGGGAAAAGAAGGTGAATGGTTGACCAATCACTGTAACCCACTGTAACTTGAATTGTAGTATAGAAAAGAAATACTCAGTTTTTCTAGTATCCAAATGGCCAGAGGTGCTGCTTTCATTACATTAGACCTGATAACACTTCATTGGTCCTGGCTAACCAAGCATAAGTTTTAGCACTTCAGTTGTGAGCAGTGGGCGCTCTCTTGGTGAAGATGACAAAAACTACACGTGCATCTAGACTTTCCCTACGAGAGCGGTAACACCGCTCCCAAAAAAATGCCCTGGTTCTAGAATTTTACGCTGTCGAAAGTATGTTCCGCATTCACTAGTTTATTTAATGTTTCACTGTCATAGAAGACATTTTTCAACTTAAATACGAGGGTCAGTCAAAAAGTAATGCCTCCTATTTTTTTTCTATGTTTAATTGTCAGGAAATTTAAATGCAATTACATAGGTTGAAAACCACAACATTGAGGATCATTTTGTCATTTTTCAATGTAATCTCCGCCCATCTCTACAGTTTTGGTCCATCTTTGAACAAAGGCATGTATCCCAGCACGGTAAAAATCACAGCTCTGCTTCCTAAGCCATTGACGCACGGATGTTTTGACGGCCTCCTCATCTTCAAAATGAATCCCACGATGAGCTTCTTTTAGTGGCCCGAACAGATGGAAGTCTGATGGTGCCATTCAGGGCTGTATGGGGGATGAGGCAAAACTTCCCATCCAATTTTGACAATCTCGTCAGAGGTGTGACGACTGGTGTGTGGTCTTGCATTGTCATGCAAAAGAAGAACATCTGCCATTGATTTTGTTGGGCGAACTCGCTGAAGACGTGCTTTAAGTTTTTTGAGGGTTGTGACGTATTGAACAGAATTTATTGTGCATCCCTGCTCCAAAAAATCAACCAGAATCACACCCTCTGTATCCCAGAAAACTGTTGCCATAACTTTCCCTGCCGATCGCACAGTTTTGAATTTTTTCTTCCTCGGCGAGCTTGTGTGACGCCACTCCATTGACTGCCTCTTTGATTCGGGTTCAAAAAAATGCACCCATGTTTCGTCCCCGGTCACAATTTTTTTCAGAAACTCATCTCCCTCCAAACGGAAGCGCTGCAAGTGTTGGGAGGCTATTGTTTTCCTTGCCTCTTTATTCTGATCGGTTAACATTCTTGGAACCCACCGTGCACAAACTTTTGAGTACCCCAATTGTTTAACAATCGTGATCACACTGCCTTTACTAAGAGAAATAATGCGGCACACTTCATCTGCAGTCACCCGACGGTCACGACGAATGATGTCATCAACTTGCTGAATGTTGTGTGGAGTCACTGCACTCACCGGCCTGCCGCTCCGCTTTTCGTCAGTCAACGGTGTTTGCCCTTCAGCTTCCTTACAACGACGAACCCATCATCTAACAGTGCTGACATCCACTGTCACAACACCATACACCTTCTTCAGTCTTTCATGAATGCGTATGGGCGTTTCACCTTCTGCATTCAAGAATTCAATCACACAACGCTGTCTCAAACGAACATCGATGTCGGCCATCTTACAAACTTCTGCTGTGCTGCCACCTGTTGACACAGAAAGTTACTACTGCAGTGGATTGCAGAAGAAGGTCTGAGGAATGGCGCCAAATTCAAATTTTTCACTTAACTTAATTTTTTTAAGTAGAAAAAAATGGGAGGCATTACTTTTTGACCGACCCTCGTAATTTCTATTTTCTTATGATATGATTTATAGTTCTTATAACAGCACTGTTCTGTGCCATATGTCTTTTGATAACGATTTTCGAACATGCTGTTCGGGATATTTGCCTTCTTTTTTAGACTTTTATTAACTTTTACGCTTGTATAAAGCCTGTACCTGTCTTTCTTTCAAGTTGACTGGTCGTATCGGGTTGCTTCCCTAACCCCTGGGACCAATGCCAAAATTTTGGTCTTTCTGTAACACGCAGTACAGTGGAATAGTGGGGACCGCTATGACGTATTGTTTTATTCGCGTTGCTGATTGCATCAAATTGATAATGTCCGGTAGTACTAAATGAGCTGATTGCAAATTAAATTAAATAATTTTCTTTCCTTTTTTTCTTCATAAAAAAGCAGTCTCTTGCGTGAAAGCTACTTCTTACAAGAGAATTATAGCGGCTGTGGACGGAAGAGGAAATATGGCTATATTGACTTCGACTTCTACGAGTACCACATTGCACAGAAATATGTATTTATTCTGCTTACATATTTGTCGTGTACACTTTTCTAGTAAGTGGTACTAGAACCCTAGAAGCAATCTTACACAGCACTTACTTCCACAATGAAAACACGATGCTTTACATACTGTTTCACGCTGCCGCGCCTCTTCAGAAAAATTTACCCTCATTGGAGCAGAAGGAAACTACTAGTGTGAATGCTAACGACCAATTTCCCGTGTGCTGTTCGTATTATGGAAGCACTTACGAGGCGAGTATCCCTTCCATTGTGCGGTATTGCAGTCCAAGGCTACAAGCGTAAACCTGGCAGCTTCACTGCTGCAACGAAGCGGACCCCTGCAGTTCCAGTGGCGACTTGCAGCGAAGTAGTTCTCAGGTGCAGCTGTGATTACAGTCGTAATCAACGTACAGTTTAATGCCCTCTAACTCAGTCCCTGTCTAGAGACAACGTCGGTACACTCCTGCGAGAGACAGCGAACCCGAGAAGATCCCAATTGACTCATCTGCGCTCTACCACAGTGACTGTGGGCAGTGACCCAACACGCAGAAATCTTAAAATCGTTAACAGAAAACTACAGGGAACGAACTAAGGCGTTCTGAAGGAGTGTTGACGTGCAGGAAATGTGAAGGAGTAGACTGAATGCTTGTTTTATATCATCATTTTATGTCATCATCATCATGTCACCTTCGTAATATAAGGCGTTCATCCATCTACCCCTATCTGCAGCCGATCTATTGATTTCTGAGTAATATCAACATGCGAAATCCCACATTAGCAGTTAATATATTACCCTCTGTCGATCGTTCCTGCGTCGCTTCCATTATTCGTGGCTATATTGGTACTAACTGATGTCCAGCTAATGTGCCCATTCTTCTGGACTTCACGATTAAATTTGATTGTGTTTTCTTGTACAACATATATCGTAAATTTATGGTATATCTTAATTCTTTAAATCCTATCTCCAGTAATCATTTCTCTTCGTCCTACCTTGATTACTACAGCAATAAATTGTGGTTTGGCAGAAACAAATAAATAAATTGTTAAAGCTTCAGTAACAATTGTGAATTCCAAGCAAGAACAATTACTTTCTCTCATTTAGGAACTCCAGCTGTATACAGTTTTAAATTACGGCCTCATTTATGTTTTGATGTACACCAATTGAAAATATTCATGAAATGCCGACAGTATAGTCTTTCTTGAGAATAAAATTGTCTAAATCCAGAAGGTTTTACGAGGGCTATCCACAAAGTACATTACGTTTCGGAATTAAAGATAAATAAAGTATTGGAATTTTTTTATTATATACAGATGGAAGCCACACTTTATTACTACTTTTCTACATAGTTGATATTTAAATTAAGGCACTTATCGTAGCGATGGACGAGATTGGAAATTCCTTCGTCGTAAAATTCGGCCGCCTGCGCCTTCAACCACGTGGTTAATCAGTAACCCGGTAGAAATACGATTTTTGTGGATTTCCTGGAAAGAGCTACTACAATAAACTCTCAGCAATATTGTCAAATTCTGCACAACCTCAGAAGAGCAATACAAAACAAGCGCAGGGGAAAGTTGGGCTCAAAGATCTTGCTGATTCACGACAACGCCCGGGTCCACACGGCAAATGACACTCGTGAAGTTCTCGAATCTTATAAGTGGGAGTTGTTTCTTCATCCGCCGTACAGTCCCCACCTGGCACCGAGCGACTTCCACTTATTCCCAGCAATGAAGAAGTGGTTGGCTATGCAGCATTTTGATGACGACCCACAGCTTCAATAAGAGGTAACCGGGTGGTTGAGGCGCAGGCGGCCGAATTTTACGACGAAGGAATTTCCAAGCTCGTCCATCGCTACGATAAGTGCCTTAATTTAAATGGCAACTATGTAGAAAAGTAGTAATGAAGTGTGACTTTCATCTGTATATAATAAAAAATTCCAATACTTTCTTTATTTTTAATTCGAAAACGTAGTGTACTTTGTGGATAGCCCTCGTATTCACCAAAAACCCACAGTGATGGTATACACATTCAGGACATTTATTTCCATTATTAAAAAGTGCAATGTTAACGAAGAAACACCTGAAAGTTAGATGAAATTACATGTAATCATGGAGCATGTGTTAAATGTCACGAAAATGAATATGTTCATTGAAGTTGGTTTTACGAAGAATTCTTACAGTTGCTTCTTCAGAATTATTATTCACAAATATGATACATGGAGTTTTGTGGCTACCGAGATATTACGCTGCAACTGTGAAAGGAGAGCAATATCAGAGACCTCTAACGACTAAACAAGCACAATCCCACAAGTCTTCATTTCAAAGAACGAAATGGTACAGTTGCCTACATTAATAAGGGTAACTGTCACATCCCGGTAAATTATGTTTTTCCTCAAATGTAAAGGTCCAAAACCTAGTTTAGAGTTCGAAAAGAACACACTCACACCCAAATTTATCACCTCTTACGTGAGAGGAAGTTAAACATATCATACATTCACTAAAGAAAAAACCCAGTGTGGTGGCGCAGCTGTTAGCACATTGGCCTCTCTTTGGGCGGTTCAAATTCGCGCCCTGCCATCCAGATTTAGGTTTCCCGTGATTTCCCTAATTTGGGCTCAGCCGATTTCTTTCCGTAATCTGAGCTTGTCTTCTGTTTTTAATGATCTCGATGTTGGTGGGGCATTAAACACTAATCTTCCTTCCCCTTCACTATAGCAAAACAAGGCGCTAAGCGAAGATTTGATTGTAGCCGAAATGTGGAACAATGAAAGAAATAACACTACTGATACACTGATGTAATCCGCAACGTTTGGGAAGGTGATGAATTTCCTCACTACTGTAGCTCCACGTTCATTCACCCACTTCATAAGAAAGCTTGCAGACTGGCACTAGACAGTGAATATTGCACCTCTCTCGTCTTAATAAGGCACAAAATCATTTCGAGTGCGCTTTAGATAGGACAGAAAAGCAGTAGAACTCAAAACTGGAGGACAACAAAGAGGGTCCAGGAAGGGATCTCCAACGTGTTCTCTCTTATCTGAAATGTAGACGTAAGGAATTTGTGGAAACAGTGGCAGATTTCAAACCGGCTTGCAGTTAAATTGACCGAATAACTCCTCTCGAAATCCTCAAAGAAATGGGCTCGAAAAAAAAAAAAAAAAAAAGAGGAAAAAGAAAGAAAGAAAGGGCTACTACCCCACAGGCTGTTGCTGTCGCCACCTCCAGAGTGAATTTCATTGCAGAAATTTCAGCTGATTTTATAATCAGGTTGGGAGTCAAGCAAGGGACTTCCTTCAAACTTTTCAACTACATACTTTAAAAGTCATACGCGAATGGTGAAAACGAGTAAGTGACACACGTGTTGAAAATGGAATCAGGTTTGGCTGTAAAAACATATAAATGAATGTTGGTTGCCTGGCTTTCGTCGATGACCTCGCAATTTTTTCTCGTTCGGTAGAGGCAGAAGCAGAACAAATCAAAGAACTGATGACACAGGCAGCAAAGGTACCACTCCAGATCTCCTATGATGAAAATGAATTTCTTGCAAGGATCAAGTAACTACCCACTGGAACTGAGTCCTAAGAAGAGAAATCGACCAGTCGGAAAAATTTAAATGTATAGGAGAGTGAACAGGGCCAAAGCTTTTTGAGAAAGAAACCTTTCCATCACGGATCATAATAAATAGAATGTCGAGTAAACAAAAGCATCTGTAAGAAGAAGTCAGTATTAGTTAATGCCATGACATTACTGCACAGTAATACAACAGGAGGTCCTATGTGCTGCACAATGCCTTGCTGTCAATGGAAAAGGTCAGAATAGTCAATCAGAAACAAGAGAAAGGAACATTTTGAGGAAAATCCTACACCCCATCAAAGAAGTTTTTTCCCATCTGCAGCTACTACCATTCCTCCCAGCTCCATCTGTGAGTGGTGTGTGGAAAAATTTGTTTCTATAAACCTTCTCGTTAGTCCCAATTTTCTCATTGCAGTAATTTCGCGAGACGTATATGAGTAGAAGTAGTATTTTGTTCACAACATCCAGAAGAAGTGGAAAAGCGATCCCCTCTTAGCCCACTTTTTAGAATAGCCCTTTCTCCGCTTATTCATTCCACTAACAGATCTACCACTAAACGTGCGCTCTTGGAGATGTAAAATTTGTATATTTCTGGTTCTGAAATGCAGTTTGCTTATAATCATCAGCACTTCTTTCTAATAGTAACATTACATTGCCGGCTGTTGTAGCCGAGCAGTTCTAGGCGCTTCTGTCTGGAACCGCAGGTTCGAATCCTGCGTCGGGTATGGATGTGTGTGATGTCCTTAGGTTAGTTAGGTTTAAGTAGTTCTAAGTTCTAGGGGACTGATGACCTCAGATGTTCACTCCCATGTGCTCAGAGCAGTTTGAACATTTCATTACAATTTGGCGATCTTCCAACAATACACTCACGCCTCGTTATTGTACCATGGTGGAAAACTCCTTTTCTACATCTACAAAATAGGCCGGTTTCTATGACTTCCGCATGACAGCAAAGAACCCCTATTAGTTAAAAACATTCATTTGCACTCTGAGGGTCAAGGACCTTCGATAGCAGGGTGACGTGTATCTTATATCATATAATCAGCGCATATGTGCCCAGTGGAGATTTTTTCAAACAAAAATCCTTATTTACAAAGATTGAAACGAATTGCAATTTATAAACTTTAGGCGGCATGACGATGGGATTTATCTGGTACACACACAGATCGAACGTCCAGATACAAAAATCCGGATCAAAGTTTTAGTTGACTCAAGTTTGTTTGAATTTATTCATTGGAGTTTTGTGAAAAATACATTTTTTCTAGCAACATAATAAATTTCTTGCAGTGTTATAGAGCTGTCCACAGGAACATTTACAACGGAAAACGGTGCAGCTGCTTCGCAGATCAGCCAGAACAAGCCACGCGCAATGCAGGCTACTGTAAGGGTACCTAGAGCTTAATGGTTTAATCAAAACATTGTTAATCCCCACCCACATGCTGTTAGAAAGTGGACAGCCCATGAAATTGTATTTCAACAATAGTAGCATATATCTTCTCCCACATGGGAAGTGCACATGCTTGTAGTGATAGTAACCTTTAGGTAACAAACAGCAGTATTTGCGCTTCGATTCTAGTAGTAGTGTTACAGTGACATGTGGAAGGGATTTGCTGCCATTTGTCTACTACACATAAGCCGACCTGTCAGTTTTTAGTGGGTGGGCTACATTCTCTTGAAGGATTCCGGCAAATAAATCTGAGCCCGACATATGGTTTTGCTTTATGCATCCCACTTCAGCTCACTTCTGATGCTTACTCCTATTATTTTAGTGCAGTTAACATTTCAGGAGATAGTGCTGAGTATTTATGGTCCCGTGTATGTGCAACAGTTACATTTATTCGACTCTCAGCTCAACTACCAGACCCTGCACCACCACCAGTCACCAATTCTCCACAGTCTTCCTGCAATTCGCTACCACCTTCTGAAGTTGTAGGGCACTGCTGGTTTGAGCTTAAGAAACGCTGATATCAGTGTCACCACCTTCTTATCTGTGGTGTCATACTACAGTTCCGCCTTATCTCCTAACAGCCAGGTATGATAAAGTGTCTGAAGTGCATAAAATACCGATACATTTCTGGATTATGCTTGCTTTATTGACTTCCAAAAACTCATTTGAGGACTGGTCCATCAGTCAAATTAGCAATTTTTTTCCTTTATTGTTATTTTGACACCTCATACAAAGGTAGGCTGGCAGCGGTAATACTACGCCGCTCTTCGGCCACATTTATTACAAGTGGAGATATCGAAAAATGAAGCAACACGGTGGATAGACAACAGTAGGCACACAAATTTAAAAATACGTGAAGTCGTTCACAAGTGCAGCATCCAAAGAAATACGTTCAGCACTCAGGCGCTAACAGAAACGACAGAAACGCACACGTGAACGAAGGAGCGCAAATGACAAAAAACTGAGTCACCAACACGATGGCACATACAAAACACTGGCGAAGGTCTCTGGCGCGCGTATGTTTGTTCACTTTACGTGTATGAGTCCGGAGACCTGCCAAAAGGGGAAAAGGTGGGGGTGGACTGAGAGGGGTGGGTGTAGATGCCAGTGGCAGAGGAGATGGGAGGGGAAGGAAAGATGGTAGGGGGGTAGGGGAAGCCCAGGGGGAGGACTAGGGAGGAAGGGAGGAGGGAGAGAAGGGAGAGAGGGTGCCCTAAGGTAAAAACATAGGGTGTGAAAGGGGAGTATCAAAGTCGGTAGGAGGGGTAGATAGAGGGGATGAGGGGATCATCAGGGAGGGGGGAGTTGGTGGAAGCCACCTTGGACGAAGGCATGGAGAGTGGAGAGAAGGAGAGCAGGTGGACCGGCCGGAAAGTTATAGGGAACTGATGACCTCAGAAATTAAGTCCCATAGTGCTCAGAGCCATTTGAACCATTTTTGAGAGCAGGTGGGACATAGGAATACATGTGCAGCAGCAGACGGGGTTGGGAAAGGATAAGAGAGATAAGCAGGTCAGGGGTATCAAGTTTATGGGAGGTGTAGAAGATCCATATCCATTCGAGGAAAAGGAGGATGTGTGGGAACAGTAGGAGGTCATACAGGATCTGCATGGGGGAGTGGAAACGGATGTGATAGGTGAGGCAGAGCGCATGGCGTTCTAGATCTGTAAAAGGTGGGAGGGGTGGAGGTCCATGCAGGGTGGGCGTAGCAGAGGATAGGGCGGATGAGGGATGTATAGGTGTGGAGGATGGTGGAGGGGTCCAGACCCCATGTGCGGCCAGAAAGAAGCTTGAGGGGTCGGAGGTGGGAGTACGCCTCGGCTTGGATTGTCTGGAGATGGTGAGTCCAGGAGAAGCGACGGTCAAGGGTGACGCCAAGGTACTTGAGGGTGGAGATTGGGGTGAGAGGATGGCCATAAATGGTGATATAGAAGTCGAGGAGACGGAAGGAATGGATGGTTTTGCCTACAATGATCACCTGGGTCATGGAAGGATTGATCTTGAGCAACCACTGGTTTCACCTAGTGGTGAACCGGTCAATGTGGGATTGGAGAAGGTGTTGGGAGCGTTGCAGGGTGGGAGCGAGGGCAAGGAAGGTGGTGTCATCAGCGTACTGGAGAAGGTGGGCAGGGCGTGGAGGCGGCGACATGTCCGCTGAACACAGAACGTAGAGAAGAGGGGAGAGGATGGAACCTTGGGGCGCACTGGAGCAGGGGTAGAGAGTGTAGGTATCCGTGTTATGGATGGTGTTGTACGAAGGACGTTGGGAAAGAAAGGACCCGATCAGATGGACGTAGCTGAAAGGAAGGGTGAAGGTTTGTAGCTTGAAGAGGAGACCAGAATGCCATACACGGTTGTAAGCACGCTCAAGGTCGAGCGACAGGAATATGGTGGACCAATGGGAGTTGAGCTGTTCGGAGAGGAGATGAGTGGGGTGAAAGACAATGTCATCGGCAGAGAAGGATGGTAGAAAGACACACTGGTTAGCATTAAGGAGGCAGTGATGGCGGGGATGCTGGTGGATGTGTAGGGTAAGGATAGACTCCAGGACCTTGCTGAAGGCTGAGGTAAGACTGATGGGACAGTAGGAGGAGACAGTGGGTGGCGGTTTGTCAGGTTTGAGGAACATGAGGATGTGGGAGGTTTACCACAGGTTGGGGTAGTAGCTGGTGGCAAGACCACTTTATATAGCCTGACCAGGGTGGAGAGGAAGGAGGTGGAGCTTCATGGAGGTGGCAATAGGTAACACGATCATGAGTGGGAGCGGTATTGCATCATGTGCAGAGTGTAGTGATGATATCCAGAGTGGTGATGGGGGCATTTAGTTCATTGTGTGTAATTTTGTCCAAATACTGGAAGCCAGGAGCGAGTGGAGGGACAGAGGTGTCAGTTAGATCATGGGCATCTGGGAAGAGGGATTAATCGAACTGGGGATCGTCAGGGAGGATAAATATATCGAAAAGGTGGGAGGAAAAGTGATTTGCCTTACAAAGTTGTCAGAGAAGTGTTGGTCATCATGAAGGAGAGGATAGTAGCGGGGGGGGAAGACAGACCAGTACTTGGACGAGTTGATAGGAAGTGTAGCATTAAGATGGGTGCATGTCTGTGGCCAGTCCCAGCATTTCTTAGCTGCGAGCAAGTTCCTGATGTGTCGTTGTAGTTGCTGGTGGCGTCGTAGTGTGTAAGGGTCACGCGTGTGAAGTAAGGCACGGTAGAGACGGCGGGATTCATGGAAGAGGAGGACAGCCTGTGGGGTTAAAGTAGGATGGGGCAAGTGGATGGCGGTGGTAGGGACGGGGGCCTCCACGGCGTCAGACAAGGTCTGCTGGAGAAAGGAGGTGGCATGGGTAACTTCATCAGGGTGGTGATAGATGAGGAGATTGGTATCGACCTGGGTTGAAAGGGTGTCCCGTAAGCATTCCAGTCGACACAGGAATAATCATGGACATATTTCGAGGGAGGGTCGGTGCGGGGATCGGGACGGGGGCGATGACCGTCTGAAACAGTGAGGAGGACATAGAGATGGTCACTGCCAAAAGAGTCTAGGTCGTCCACCGCTATGTGACCAAGGAGGGTAGGGGAGGAGAGGACGACATCGGGGGTAGTATTGGATTTGGGGTCGTTGTGCTGGTATATGGAAACAAGGTTACCTTGGGGGGGGGGGGGGGTTGAGATAAACCGATGCCACCACCGTAACTGGGCAGTGGAACAACTATAGATGTTGAGCTCGGCTGCGATCACATAGGAGGAGAAGGTATCGTCAATGTGGGAAAGGAAGTCAAAAGGAATAGCGGCAGCATATAAGGCTGGGGAAAAAGAGACTGGGAATCAGGTATACTGTGAGGTCAGGGACAAGGGGTTGGAGCCGAACAGGGATCTGGCGGTGGTGCTCGATGGCTACCCCATAACGGGGTATCAGGAGAGGATTGTTGGGGCAGTGGAAGAGGTAGGGTGATCTCTGTACAGTATGCTGGGGCTGAAGAAAGGTTTCGTTGAGGAGGAAGGCATCCATGCAGTGGGTTGTGAGGGTGTGCAGGAGGACGTTCTTATTGGCAGGAAGGGAACAGATGTTATTGAAAAAGATACGGTGCTGTTGTACCATGACAGGGATTTAGACAAGGTTGTCGAGACAGGAGAAGTTGAAGTGTGTTTGGTTATGGGAATAGGTGGCATAGGTGTTGAGATGGAAGACATATCGGGTGGTGAGGGTTATCTGGTGGAAGGTGTGGGGGCACTGGAATGGGTGGACATTCTGGAGGACGATGGTGACAAACCTGATGTCCTCACCAGTGGGGGGGGGGAGGATGACAGGAGGGGTGAGGGTGTCCAGAGGGCGGACGGGGACAGTGAGTTAAGGAATGGTTGGGGGTGCAGGCTTTGCACTTCTGGGAGTAGATCGGGTGCGGGAGGTTGCAGGTGTTGCAGGTGTTGCAGGAAGGAGGGGACTGGGACACTGCAGGAGAAAGTGCGTCTGTTTGCAGTGTGGGCAGACAGGGGCCTTGCAGCACTCAGATGTCTGGTTTGCATTGTAATGCACGCATCTCTGGCAGTAGAGGTATTGAGGAGGGAAGCGGGAGGGGTCGACTTTGTACCAGCGATGAAAAAGGAGGGCAACCTCCTTCAAGAGAAGGTCGATGGTTGGGGTGTGTGTCAGATAACACCCACATCAGGTGGGTGGGGCTGGATGTGTTAAAAATTGGGCATACTGCCCATATTTCTAGGTACAGGTGTGCCTTAAACTCCACCAACACCTCCTACACCGTGATCATCAGACTAAGCTGAGTGATCACAGGAGTGAGGGTCAGCAGGCGATGCGGGGGTTTGGTCGGCGGGAGGGGGATGGAGCAGTGGTGAGGGGGACAATGGGGCCAAAGTGGGGACTGAGGATTCTCGAGAGGATGTTGGAGGGCAGGGTGAGGCTAGGGGAGGTGATGAGAATGGAGCCTTGGCGGGGAGTGAGAAGGGAGATGGCGGCTCCGGGAAAGTGCTGGTAGAAGAGCAGGGTGAGGTTCCGGACTTCGAGGAGTCTGGGATCCGAACGGGACAGGAGGTATTTGTAGGAGGAGGAGGAGAAGGAAGAGGAAGAGGAGGTGGTAGAAGCGGCGGCGAAACAACCATGGCATCCATGGGGGTGGCGAGGGGGAGGAGGAAGAGGCTGGGATTTTTGGGAGTGAAGGAGGTGGGGATGCCACTGGGATGCTTAACCATGATAGAAGGGTGAGAAGGCGTGTTGGGGACAGGAGTACCTGGGAGATGGCGGGATGTGGCAGGTCTCAGTGTGGGCGCCAGAGCTGGTGTCCACGATGATAATGTGGAAGGTGATGGAGATGGCAATGGTGATGGCATGGTAACAAAGACAGTTGTGCATGGGCCACCTCAGAAATGGTGGGGGGGGATGGGATCAGACGAGGAAGCAAGGGGGGAAGGAAATGGTGATGGGGTTACAAAAACTGCAGGAGAGGGGAGGGCGAGAAGTGGGAAGATGGAATGGGGGACGACTGGGCACACTATGTAATCATGGTGGCGGTGGCGGGCAGGGAGGTATAGATGATGACGGTGCTGGTGGTGGTGGTAGTGGTGGTAGGTGTAATCATGTTTAGAAGGCAATAAGAGAACGACAGCACTGGACAAAACGAAAGATGAAAAGGAACACATGCAGACAGATGAAGACGGATGAAGATGCTGACTGCGGCTGAAACCCCACTCCACAAACGCCAGAGGGAAGGCGACTTAAGGGGTTGCTGGGATGGCTGGGACGACTCAGAGGGCTGGGACAGCTGGGATGGCTCGGATGGCTGCGACAGCTGGGACAGCTCGGATAGCTGGGATGCCGCTGCTGCTGCTGCAGCTGCTACTGGCAGGATCGCTGGCTGGCTGGTGGGCTAGACAACTAAGCTCGCTGGACGACTACGCTGGCTGGCTGGATGGCTAGGCTGGCTGGATGGCTGGACGGCTAGGCTGGCTGGCTGGCCTGACGACTAGGCTGGCTGGCCGGACGGCTAGGCTGGCTAGCCGAATGGCTAGGCTCGCTGGCTGGCTGGACAGCTAGGCTAGCTGGCTGGCTGGCTGGCTGGCTGGCTGGACTGCTAGGCTGGCTGGCTGGACGGGTAGGCTGGCTGGCTGGATGGACGGCTAGGCTGGCTGGCTGGCTGGACAACTATGCTGGCTGACTGGACGACGAGGCTGGCTGGCTGGCTGGCTGGCTGGCTGGCTGGCTGGCTGGCTGGCTGGCTGGCTGGCTGGCTGGCTGGACAGTTAGGCTGGCTGGCTGGCTGGACAGATTGGCTTTCTGTTCCTGGAACACCTAGATAAATGCCTATGCACTCATCGAAGGGCGGTACTTTTCTGAGTTACCGCTGGAGATGTCAAATTGGCAAATTTTGTTTGAAGCTATATATCATTCTCCTTTCAATATTGGAACTGGTGCACAGCATATTTCCTACAAATAATTAAAAACCAACATTTGCTTCTAAATTATAACCAACAAATTAAGAATTTATATTTTTTAAAAATAATTTTTACCTTAAATACTATCGCACAAACTCTGATAATGCGAAGTAAAATGATGTCCTGTTTCACATTGCAGTTGCCACTGTCAGCATCAGATGACTACACTGTAGAAACGAGTACTCCTGTCACCAGCAGATGGCTGCACTGTAGAAAACGTGAAAAGTCCTGTCTTTGTACGACGATTATCTTTGAGGTTATTTCTGCCATCAATAGATGTTTGCACTGTAGAACCATGCACAGGCTATTCTTTTTATCAAAATAGTTCTCCCTGTCACTGTCAGATTGCTCCACTGTTGAAAACGCAACACAGTTGTAAAATAATTATTACCTACATGTAGTATGCTAAAATATTCTAAAATGTGTGCAACGTTTACACAGATTATGCGGGACTCATGTGAGGTAAAGTACATGAAGATATGCTACAAGTCTCAGATCCAGTAATTTGATGTCACAATGTTGCATTCTAAAAGAAAGTGCAAGTTAATTTCCACGAATATACACATTCACTAAATAAGCTCTCAAAATTCTATAGTATGTATCTGAATAGTGGTGCTTTCTAAGCCTAAAACAGTTGACATTTTATAAGGCAGGCCTAATACACATTAAACATTTTTGCTTTTAAATTGTTCTCATGTAGATTCGAAACCAGGATTACTATACGTTCAGCTACTTTTTAATATCACCGAGCTACGCACTTCCCCAACCCAAAATAGATGATTATAAACCATCGCAAGTAGTGAAATTCTTAGGATTTTCGGTAGGTAAGCGAATAACAAAGACAAATATTCGCTTAAAAATCTTTATTACTACAATTCCTACATATACGTTTAAGAAACGCGCGAGAAGAGTATAGAGACTGCCAACACTGCGAGCGATCGGGCAACGCTGTGTTGTTCTACTTGTGTAGACCGGTGTGTTCTTCCGTTTCATTTGCTCAGTCAGATTTTCAGCTCCGTACAGACATCGCGTGCTTTATGAGAAAGCCATCAGTGAAGTTACGTTTTTGTTGTGTATTACGAAAACACAACAGCAAAATTTAGAGCAAAGCTGTACCATCACGTTTTGTGTTAAACTCGGGGAATCCACGACTGACTTTTGAAAAGTTGGAGCAGGCCTACGGGGAACATTCCTTATCGGGGACAAAAGTTTTTCGCTGCCATAAATCATTTTTGGAAGGACGAGGGCAACTTGAACCTCGATCAGGGTGACCTTAAACCTCAAAAACCGACGAAAACGTCGAAATTATGCAGTGTGGTGATATTAGACCGACGTTCAACAATAAGGATGATGGTTGATATGTTAAACTTAAGTATTGCCACTGTAAATCAAATTTTGAACGAAGTTTTGCATATTTGAAAAGTTTGTGCCAAAATTGTGCAGGAAAACTTGACAACTGGGCAGAAAACCAGTTGAAGAAACATGTTCATTGATCTGCTTGAGAGGACTTCCGATGACCACGAATTGTTCAGTCGGGTGATGAGAGGTGATGGATTCTACGTTTTTCAGTATGATCCTGAGACAAGGTGGCAAAATGAGGAGTGGCAAACAGACATCTCCTCGACCGAAGTAAGGTCAAATGAGCAAATCAAACAAATCAAAGATTAACAGTAGGGGTATTGTGCATAAAGATTTCGTTACTCCAGGACAAACTGTCAACCAAGTGTTTTACAAAGAAGTCCTCTAAAGACTCAGGAAAATCGTGAATCGAGACTGACCGGACATTGCAGACAAATGAATGGTGCACATCATAACGCTCCATATCATTTCGCCAATTCCGCCAAGGAATTTTTACTTCAATACTCATTCTTGTTGTTTCAGGCCACCTATTCATCCCATCTGAGTCCTTGCGACTTTCTTCTATCACTGAAATTGAAAACTCCCTTAAAATAACGTCACTTTTGGACTCTAGAGAACATTCAAAAGAATATGACTGTCACGTTAAAGACCCCTTAAACTGAAGCTCTTCAGCGCTGCTACCAAGACTAGAAACAACGACTCTACGGGTGTACGACTGCCGAAGGGAACTACTTTGATGGGGACAATATTGTTGTTAAAAAAATAGAAACTTTGATAGATAAAAATCAATATCAAAACTTTTCTCACCTACTTGATACACACAGAAAACAATCCTATCTTTATGTTTATGCTCAATGCCGTCTAGACTAATTTTCTACTTTGTAGGGTGGCAGGTAAAATGAATGTTAATTTTACACTTTAAATGAGATTTTGTGCATTGTAACAAGTAGATGGATATACTTCGATGATACTGAGCAGATTTTCCTATCAAAATGTACAGTATGTAATGCAAAGGGATGACACTCGATTCGGTGGTACTAACACACAGAAGCCAAATCTTGCATGTCAAAAGGTGAAAAAAGCTGGTGGAAGAAACGCTTGAATTTGGGGACTGACTCAAGTTGCGGCGTTATGACCCACATACGATAGTGGGCTTGTAACAGGGGTCGGTGACCCATGGCGAGAGGGACAACAAACGCGCTGTGATAAACATCAAGGGGAGCAGGTAGCGGCCCAGCGCTGCTTGCGGCGGATAAATTATTTAGAAAATTGCGTTGGGAATTTCCGGATGGATACAAACAGGCCAGAGATGCAGTTAAAAGAGAAACACAGCTACTCGCCACGTGAAAGGTTCTGTGGTGCTCTCATGATGTCAGCGTGTAACATTTAGGCATCAGGAGCGGGTGTAAAATGTCTGATTGGCTGAAATAAACTCGGAAGGAGTAGAAGTGGCGATATTTCGGCGCAGTTTAAAGGTAGGCCCTTTGAGATTGGCGCGGGTAGTTTCTACGAGATGAAAGAAACGCTCCCATTGGTCTGAAAAAGCCGTGACGCGAAGCATCAAAGGACACAGGCATACGACAGTTTTGAGACTCACCTCTGAACCAGCGTCAAGTTTAGAACAGGGTTCATCACGCTCTGTAAGACACCAAAAGAGGAATTTTGTATGAACTTTGCTTTCGCTTTGGCTGATATTCAGCTAGAAATTAGCTGAAGAGTCGTTGAGCTTCCGCTAGCAGAGGAACGAAACAGCCATGTAGTTCTTGCGAGAGCTGAGACGGCGATGAAGTAGGCACACTGCTCCATCTGTGCACGCGTATATCGCCATATTTTCCAAACTAGGGATGAGTGCATGTTTTCTCACCTAATGAGAAACACAGGGCAGTTTCAGTTGATAAAATGAGTAAAGACTTTGATCAGCTTTTTATAGGGCGAGAGCAGCTACGCAGCTGACAACACGTCGCAGCTAAAGGTAAACGCAGCTGGTAGAAGCGTAAAATTATGGGATCATCAGCTTGCGTCCACTGTGTACATAAGCAACCTTGAGTAATCTTTTTCACATCTTATCACAAAAACTAACCATCCTCTGTAGACTTGATTGTCATCCTAAAAAGTACCAAACTTAGAACTGGTGTCGGATGATTTGACGTAACATTGGCCATCACAGACAGTGCTTCCCTGTCTAGATATAAGAAAAACCTTGTCAAGAACATTCTATTTAAATTTGATATTGATGTGTTCAGGGTTATTTCTGCCAATCAGGACGTAATAAATTATCTTGACAACTATCCTGAAATTTCGAAGTCACAATCCATGTAAACCACTGTGCTTCATAAATTTATTCTAGTAATGCTAACACACTAATAGGGTGTTTTTGCTGTTTGACGAATGTGAAAAGGAGTGGAGAGTCAGAACTTCTCATTTAAATCTACATTCGAATCTTGTAATTTTTTCCACATCCAGTAATTTGACAGGTACAAAGAAGGTACGTTGCCGAGTTCCAATGTGTGTTTTTTTCCCTATAAAACATCTGTTTTACGGCTTTCACTATTATTTTCGTTCATTCTTGAAAATATTCTAGTTGAGAGTACCATAACAGTATGCTGATGATGATATCAACACTTTTCTGTCCAGAACAAATACTGCCCCACTACATTCTGATAGACAACTCCATCATCTGTTAATACCCTACATCTAAATAAATACCCTGCAAGCCGCTGCACTGTGCGTGATGAAGGGTCTATCATACTACCATTATCAATTTCCCTTCCATGCCCCCTCTTCCACACTGATTGAATAAAAAATGTCTGCCTATGTACACAATGTGTATATAGGCGGTATCCGGACACCTCCAAAAACATAAGTTCTTCGTATTATGTGTACTGTGCTGCCACCTACTGCCAGGTACTCCATATCAGATGCCTCAGTAGTCGTTAAACATCGTGGGAGACCAGAATAGGGCGCTCCGCGGAAATCAGGGACTTCGTAAGTGGTCAAGTGATTGGTTGTCAGTTGTGTCATACGTCTGCGCGCGAGATTTCCACACTCCTAAACATCCCTAGGCCCATTGTTTCCGATGTGTTAGTGAAGTGAAGATATGAAGGGACACGTACAGCACAAAAGCTTACAGGCTGACCACGTACTTTGCCTGACAGGTATCGCCGACAGTTGAAGAGGGTCGTAATGTGTAATAGGCAAACACCCATTCAGACCATCACACAGGAATACCATACTGCATCAGGATCCACAGCACATACTATGGCAGTTAGGCGGGAGGTGAGATTACTTGGATTTCATGCTCGAGCGGCTGCTCATAAGCCACATATCACGCTGCTAAATGCCAAACGACGCCTCGCTTAATATAAGGAGCTTAAACACTGGACGATTGAACTGTGGAAAACCGTTGTGTGGAGTGACGAATCATGCTGAACGTCATCTACCAGCATGTGCAGTGCTAACAGTAAAATTCGTAGGTGGTGGTGTTATGGTGTGGTCGTGTTTTTCATGGACAGGGCTCGCACTCCTTGTTTTTTTGCGTGGCACTATCACAGCACAGGCCTACATTGATGTTTTAAGCACCTTCTTGCTTCCCACTGTTGAAGAGCAATTCGGGGATGGCGATTGCATCTTTCAACACGATCGAGCACCCGTTCATAAAGCACGGCGTGTGGCGGAGTGGTTACACGACAATAACATCCCTGTATTGGACTGGCCTGCACAGAGTCCTGACATGAATCCTATAAAACACCTTTGGAATGTTTTGGAACGCCGATTTCGTGGCAGGCCTCATCGACCGATATCGATACCTCTCCTCAGTGAAGCACTCCGTGAAGAATGGGCAGCCATTACCCAAGAAACCTTCCAGCACCTAATTGAATGTATGTCTGCGAGAGTGGAAGCTGTCATCAAGGCTAAGGGTCAGCCAACACCATATTGAATTCCAGTATTATCGATGGAGGGCGCCACGAACTTGTAAGTCATTTTCAGCTAGGTGTCAGGAGACTTTTGATCACATAGTATATCTCCGTAGATATCCTATCTAACCTACGCTCTGCTAGAAATACTTCATATTTTCAGTCACATATTCGAAAGGAGTATACTCACCTAATACGATACTAATAGTCACATGATGTGTGTGCTTCAAAGGTCAGCCACAACCAACTACGAAAGGCCTTTCTATCAGTAGAATTATTTCCGTAAAGCACATCTTTCTTAGATGATTTACATTGCTTTCAGTCTTTCATCTGCATTCACTTTCGGTCGGGAGACAAACAATTTTTTTCTGTACAGTGTAGTAAGTAGCGACCCTTGGTCCTTGCTTCTTTGAAGAAAGCGATCGTGCGGTGACTTGGAGGTATCGGTGATGCGCTGTGTTGCGTGTAGTGACGAAATCAATTTTTTCCCATGCGATACACCTCTACACAGCTTGTTGAGGTGTACAAATTGTATGTGGTGTATTATTCCCAACATCGCAAAGCACGCTTGTTAATGGAGGATACGGAACTTTGTGTGAAGTATAAGAGTTTTCTGTTTCGAAGGACGTATTAACATCATGATGTAACCGCACACAGATTGGATCTGTCTAGGTATATCTTGTCTTAGTAAGGACAGTTAATGTATCACTTTCACAAGAAAACAGTTACATAATTCAGACTTACATCATTATACGGCATTTCCTGCTAACTACACCACAGTATTCGTAGCTATGTATTTCTAAGGCACGGTATCCAAAAACTGCTCAAATCCTGAGTCCAATGTATAACGCGGACATGTGTGTGTGTGTGTGTGTGTGTGTGTGTGGGTGGGTGTGTGGTGTATTGCAATATTTCCTGGTAGTAGTACTGTGTTTTATAACCAGAATAGTAATATGATGTGAGAAATCTACTAAAAAAAGACAGTAGGCTTGTCATTGTAAGTATACTGACACACGTTACCCTATGGTTCAATGTAATTAAACGCTAACTTGATAAGCTACAATAAGTGTTTAGTTACATTATGCATATTGTTATGTTTCCCTGGGAATATGTTGGACCTAAATAACATTCTGTTTAGTCAGGACGATGTGTCTATGCATACATCTTTTTTTGGTAAGATTTTTTATCTTAAATATGCATAGATTTGTCACCCATGTCCAAAGTATTATGTAACCTGGTGTGCATGACCATATGTCAAAGTACAAACACTTAAAAGAAGAAATAGGAAATCTGCTAAAGAGAGACTAGTCACATTACTCCCATCATTGAATGGGTGCTGTCACTCTCTACCCCAGTGGCGTCGTATGAGTTTCATTACAGTACCCCTGTTGGTCTTCTTCTCAGTGCATACACACCGCGCGCGGTTAGATGTTAAGTAACCACAAAAATTCGTGTTGTATACCAGTCCACTAGGTAAGGGTTATCTACACAAAGGCATTTCAATGGCCCAGCTTAGTGGTCCATTCTGACGTCACCTATTTTCGCTTCATATGAATTTACTATATTTTCTCTAAATTGATGCCGCTGCCCCCACACTATTTTCTCCTCATATGCCTCTTGACGCTGCGGTATTGCTCCGACGTATGAGAACTGGCAGTTTTGTCGTGGCGTAATGTTTCTACAGCGTCTAGTCGTCTCCTCTTTGAAGTTCAAATACGTAACGTCATTCTCCTTCTATTTCTAGTGTTTACATTAAATATACTAACGCTCTACTGAGAATTCCCATTACTTCCCATGTACAATGCTATTTTACTAAAGTAGGACGACTTATGGCTGCAGGTAGCGCTTCACAATTGATGTACTACTGATGACTTGTACTCTAACAGAACGTCATTTTTTTTCATACAGTGCACCCCAGTACAGAACTGCAGTTACTCCATGGTCGTTACTTTCAGAGAAACAATTACCAATGACTTCAGCTCACGTAACAGCACAAAATAAAATCTCACTTTCTGGTAAAACACTTGGGATTAACCGACCTGAAGTGGCCGCAGATGTCGGGATAGGAGAAGCGTAAATAATCCACAAAAATATGGTTCCCTAAAACAGTACTACACATAATTCATGTTGCATGGTTGGTTCTGGCTATTATGTGAAGCAATTGCATCACCTGGAAGTTAATATCGTATTAGGTCAGTATATCACTTTCGAATTTATATGATAGAAGTGATGACGTATTTCTAGCAAAGCATAAGAGACATTAGGGAACAGACCATAATCGTTTTCATTTTTTACTCCACCAGTGTGTAAGTGTGGGATGGGATGGAAGTTGATATTGCTGGAACAATGTACCCTCCACCATACACTGTACTCGGCAGGCAGGGGGTAACTGTTTACTTGTAGGATGTTTGCAGGTGCTAGAGTTGTCTATCACAGGGCAGTAGTGAATTGCAGGAAGACTTGTGGGGAATCGTTAATTGGTGGTACTTCAGGGAGTCGTAGTTGACATGTAAATAAACTGTAGTATATATATAGGCGCATCACCGGAAACAGTAACTGCACTACAGTAACTAGGAGTAAGCATCTGGAGCGAGATCAAGGAGGATGCATAAACAAAATAATATGCCTGGCTCAGATTTATTTACAGGAATTTTTTAAGGGAATTTCATCCACACACTTAGAACTGACAGGTCGGCGTATGTGTAGCAGACAAACGGCAGCAAATCTGGTCTACATCTCACTTTGGCGCTGTAACGCTGTTTTTCGAACCGAATTGTAAGCGGTGTGTTTGTTTTGTGAAAGTAACTATTACTACAAGTATGAGCACTTCCTATGTGGGAGAAGATGTATGCCACTATAGGATCAATTCAGTTTCACTGTCAGTCCACCTCGAACAGCATGTGGGGGGAGGGGGGAAATGAACAACGCTGTGATCAAACTATAACTCTCTCTGTACCGTTACAGTAGCCCTGCATTGCGTTAGACATGTTGTGACTGGTCTGTGAAACAGTCGCACCAATATAAATGATCCTATGGTAGCTCTAAAATATGCAAGGAATGTGTTATTTTCCTTGGAAACAAGTTTTTCTTACAAAACTTCAACGGGGAAATTTAAAGAAACTTCAGTAAACTAAAACTTTGACCAGGAATTCTGTATGTGGATGTTCGGTCTACGTGTATACCAGGTAAGTCCCATCCTTTTGATATCTAAAGGTTCTATATTTCATTTCGGTTCAGTCATTAGAAAGAACGATCTCTGTTTCTAAAAAACCCTCACTAGTCACGTATGCGCTGTCTTTATGATAGAAGGTATGCATCGCCCTGCTATAGGAGGTCCTTGACCTTGAGAGCTTGGATCAGGTGCAAATGACCTTTTATAATAAATTTTGGTTCTTTTCTGTCATGCAGAAGTCATCTGAACCTACGAGTTTGGTTTCAGTGGAAGGAGTTTGCCACTAAAGTGAAATAACGAGACATGAGTACACTGTTGGGCGATCACCAAACTGTCATGAAAAATTACAGAAGAGAGAACTGCTGATGACTACAACCGAATTATGTTTTACAATCAGAAGATGCTAAGGTTATACATCGAAGACTGTACTTTTAGAAACAAAAAATGGCTCTGAGCGCTATGAGACTTAACATCTGAGGTCATCAGTCCCCTAGAACTTAGAACTACTTAAACCTAACTAACCTAAGGACATCACACACATCCATGCCAGAGGCACGATTCGAACCTGCGACCGTAGCGGTCGCGCGGTTCCAGACTGAAGCGCCTAGAACCGCTTGGCCACACCGGCCGGCACTTTTAGAAACAGATTTGTTAGTGGTAAGCATATGGGGGGAAATGGATACTCTAAAAATGGGGCTGAGAAGCGATTACTTTTCCACTTCTTCTGGAGGTTGTGAACAAAATATTACTTCTTCTCACATACATCTCGCTAAATTACTGCAACGGGAAAATTAGTGCTAATGTGAAGGTTTACTGAGAAAAATTCTTTCCAAACTCCATTCGCAAATGGAGCTGGGAGGAATGGCAGTAACTACAGAGTAAAAAACGCGCCTGTAGGCTCCTGGTAGCAACACAGTGTGTATCTCTGATCGCTTCAGTAGCGAAACGTAAACGAATGGTGAGGTGTGGGCCGTAATCGGAGCATTAGTTCATTAGTGACGCATTCTTCGACGATCGTTCTGTCGGAATGAGGAAGAAATATGTCATTGCTTTATATGTGTTTTGTATTCTTTAAATTTGCAGCCAAAATGTGTGTATATCTCTACACAGGTTGTAATAGTATGTAAGGGCGCTGGCAAGCTAATAGCATATCATTCCTCGCGATTAAGGAGACATTTTACGATATTATAATATAAGACTGGTGACATCTAGCATTGTACAGTGCAAGGGGGCGTAAATGGATTGCACGCAGTTGCTCCATTGTGGTGTTGTGTAGGAGGAGGAACAAACTTGTAGATAGCTGCACATCTATTTTGTAGTGCGGTGGGCTGAGAGATGAAGAGGAGAGGTGAATTATCTGCTCCCATGTGTGTTCTGCCATACTGTGGTCGCTAGTGTCTGCGGAGAACCGTATATGATCTCCAAGCCAGTGGTCTTGCTACGGATGAATGTATGTTTATAGCACTTCACTCTTAGGTGGAAAAGCCTGTACCTCCGATGCTACATCAGTGTTATTTTTATTCCTATTATTAGGTGGCCCGTTACCTTAGAGCATATAAAGTATGTAGAATATCAAATGCACATTGCAAATTCGCGCACCGTTTATAATTTAAGACCGAAACAAGAAATACAGGATTCTCAGGAGACTGTAATTTTAATGGAGAATTTGTTAAATGCGATAATATGGGAAAAAGCGGATTCATGAACAATATAGCGGGTTACATATCACATTTTAAACTGGTTACAGCATCACACATAATTACAACGAGAAATTATATATGTTTAACGACAAACAATCTTTTGAAGTACCATTCACGAATGGTACACGGATGGGTGGTGCTAGCAGCAGAGGAAAATAGTAAGCTTGACATCTCCCAGGAGTGAAAACTATATCTGCGATCGCTACTGTCATGTCCGACTATGCTGGACGTACCATTATACCGTAAAAGGTGGAACACGCAGTGGTTGTTTTGGAGGTACAGTGGTTATGCTGTGGGGAGGCATAATGCTTCATGAGCGCATTGATCTCCAAATCTTTGAGCACGGTACACTCATAGGTCAACTTTATTGTAAAACTGCACTCCTTCCCGTTATGCGACCATTCAGGGGTTCATGCTCCTGAAAATCCTATGGAGCAGCTGCGGGATGCGTGCAGATGTACTGCTGCATGTCAACATGCACCAGCGACCATGCACCAGTTGTCGGCCGAGTTGTTGGTGGAATGGAACGCCCTTCCACAAGAACTCATTATCGACCATATCGTCAGCATAGGAGCACGCTGCAAACTATAGAACAGGCCTGCTCAGCAGGCCGCTGTGCGAACACAAGAGCTCACACTCGCTCGCCGCCTGAGCGGTGACCTCTCGCAGTAAAATGTGGCTGTCAGACGTCATTACGTAGCACAGAGAGGGTGTAATCGGGTAACCGTCTGCAGAGGAATGACAATACGTTACGTTCACCGTAATTTTAAACGCAAGCATTTATACTTAATGGCGTAGCGGTTAAAGTGGACAGTAGCTGTTTTAAAATCGATGAAAAGCAGCGATATGGCACAACAAAGCGAAGATCAGGCCCATAACTATCAATTTATCATTTTACTTCATCCGTGAAGTATGCCTTGTTACAGGTGAAACATAAAGGGTGATTTTTTTCCACCGTGTAAAAATTCTACGGATTGATCGATGAGAGCATACAGACCAGAAAATGTTTAATGAAGGTATGTACGGAAAATGCATTTTTCAATGCTAGAGACCATTTATTCCACCATACTTTGTTACAGAGACTGCGATCTAATACTCACAGTACCATGCAGTCAGAGTTACTGTATCCATGGCTTCCTCCTAGAGGTTGGTATTGTTCCTCATGCGTCATACCCTAACACCCTCTCATGCCATAGTAAATGGCAATGTTGTGTCAGATTCACTTATCTTGCGGACTCACCTTGTAGTGGATATGATACAGCGTTGTACACAATGGTTCCGTATTCGAATCTAGAGCTTGCGACATGGTGTTTACTTACGGAAAGGCAAATGGCAGTGAGCGGCGGACAGCAAGGTTGTATGAAAAGACCTATCCCCACCGACAACAACCACAGCATTCAATGTTTGCGCCGCGCGGGATTAGCCGAGCGGTCTCAGGCGCTGCAGTTATGCGCTTTGCAGCTGGTCCCGGCGGAGGTTCCAGTCCTTCCTCGGGCATCGGTGTGTGTGTTTGTCCTTAGGATAATTTAGGTTAAGTAGTGTGTAAGCTTAGGGACTGATGACCTTAACAGTTAGGTCCCATAAGATCTCACACACATCTTTTTCAATGTTTGCAACAGTGTTTCGCAGCTTGTCCGAGACAGGGTCGTTTCAGGGAGGAGGAAATCATGAAGGACGTACCCGAAAGGTTCGGACACCACACCTGGAGGAAAATGTGATTAACACTGTGGAAGGCAACCGCAGTGTCAGTACCAGGCAGTTGGCCCCCCAGTACAAGGTGAATCAGACGACCGTATGGAACATCCTCCTTGACAATTGTTACTACTATTAGCACTTACAGAGTATAGAGAGCTTAGAGGCGACAGACGTACCGCATTCGGAGCAGTTTTCTCACTGGTTTCTTCATCTGGTAGCCATAATTCCTGGATTTGTATCATCCATACTATTCAGAGATGAAGCCACCTTTGCGTGGAGATGTATATTCAATTTCCACGACAATCATCTGTGGATAGTAAGCAGAACCACATGGTACGGTAACAGCCGGAATATGTGGGCTGGGATAATTGGCGATCGTATTTTTGGGCCACGCTTCCTTCCACGTCACCTAACTGGCCGAAACTATCGGCGTTTCTTGCGGGTGACTTTACCTTCCCTTCTGGAGGAAGTGCCATTGATGATTCGAAGGCTTATGTGGCGGCTACATGTTGGTGCTCCAACCTACTTTGCCGTCAACGTCCGGACGCATCTCAGTCGTCTCTTCCCTGGCCAATGGTACGGAAGAGGGTGTCCAGTTACGTGGCCTGCTCGTTCAGCGCATCTCAACCCGTGCGATGTCTGGTTATGGGGCATCTCAAAAGTATAGTGTATGCAGAGCCCATTCAAGATGTGGAGATATCGGAGCAGCGTATTCATGCCGCCTTTTGACGCAGTCCGGATGCAGCCGAGTCCATGTGAACATGTGAGACAGAACATGCTACGGCCCTTACATGCATGCGTTGAGACACATGTAAATGACATTCAGCACTTACTGTAACTGTAGCTGCATGGTACGGCGCATATTAGATCTCAGACTTTGTAACAATGAATGATTGAATAAATGGTCTCTGGCATGGAAACTGTCCATTTCTGAACATATGTTCATTAGACCTTTTCCGTTCCGTATTCTCTCATCGATCAGTCCCTAGTGTTTGTATACGATGGAAAAGTCACCCAGTAGATCTGCAGTGTGACAAGCACTGAGTGACAAGTTTCATAATAAAACACGTCTTATTGATTTGAATAAACATTTTTTTCAACATAACTATTCACAAATTTACAAATCTGCAGCTACAAGTATATCGACGTTTGGATCTACATATCTGTGTGAGCAACTTTTTCCGCAATGAATAGAACGAAATATACCCACAGAAGAGCATTGCTAGACTCCAGTTTCAAATATCTTCTTCGAATCAGCAATGCTCGTAAAGCGGTAGCAGAAATTTATGCTTCAGTGCAAAGCAAAATAAGTTGTATTCATTGACATGTAGTGTTTCCATTTCAAAGTGTGAATAACATAGTCACGAAGTACATGTTGATGTCAGTTTAAACTTCGTCCGAAAACGATATTCATGATAAGGCTGTATCAGTCCTACAAATATCATGTTTCGTACTTGGCTGCCCCATCAATTAAAATACATGTAAGATTCATTTCATTGTCATTTCTCATTAATGCAAGAGTTTTAGGCAGTAAATTTGCCACGAAAGGTGTTAGATAGCCACCGTGAAGCAATACATCTCAGTAGAACTATCAGAGAACATAGACTCTTTGACAACAGTTTTTCGTCACGAGCTGCAGTTTTCCGATATTCCCCCCTCCCCTACTTTCCCCCACAACTCCTTTCCCCCCTCCCTTTTTCCCTCCCATCATTTTCCCCCTCCCCTCCCTTTCCCCCTCCCCTCCCTTTCCCCCTCCACTACTCACCGTGAGCGGGCTAGTTAATCACTAGTGAGGCGTGAGCGCGAGCCGGCTCGAACGAGCAGATCGCTGGACAGGTCAGTTGTGGAGCTTGTATTGGTTATCACACTTCCTATTAAGAGCCATGTTCCGCTTTCGTAACCATCATAAATCGGAGGACTTCAGTGTAATTATTGTCTTCGAGTGAAAGTGTCATTTCTATTCTTCTCACTGCGTATTCCTTTCACTTACCTGCTGTACCACACTGTAACAGTTCTTTCTATGGAAGGACCAAGTTTCATCGAGTATTTTGCTAGTCAGTGACACTTCCTGAGAAAGTTACTTTCTGCCTCGAGTTTTGTACACCGGTGGAATTACAATAGCCATTGTCTCCATCAAGTTTTGTGGATAGTAGGGCCAGAGAAGCACTAATGGTAAGAGACTAATTAAAATGAGATCTCGAGCGTCATAATCATGTAGTTTATTTATTTATTACTTCCCACTTATTGGGAGACAGGCTGATAGCATATTAGTTATCATTGTACAGCGTTTTGGTTACAAAACATAAATGCTATGATAAAATAGTGATAGTGAGTGTAAGTAATTTGCACGATAAAGGTTTCGCACACGACAGAGGATGTATGTGCAGTGTGTGGGGACTGGTATCTGACAGGATTTTAGTTAGGCAGTAAGGGCACTGGTTGGTGATTTCCTAGGGATGCTTTCGTAGAATGGTGTATTGCTATCAGGACTGGGTAGTCTCTGAGATTATCTCATAGGCTGACAAAGGAAGGTAGTTACATTTGGTCTGGAAAAGAATGTGAACCTTTTGGAGATGATATGAAGGCGAGATGTTCTGCTACAGGTGCTGCAAGGTCAGTATTTTCAAGGATGAGGGATACACTGCACTGTTAAGATTCAAATTATTAAACAATCTAGGTCGCATGAAACTTCTTGAAATGGTAAGCAAAGTTTATAAACCGTTAACTGGATGTAGATGGAAAAGGCAAAGAATTGGAAGGGAGTGGTAAACATGAGAAGAGCAAACGTTCATGCAACATTTGCACAACTAATCGTCATATCATCTACAGATGGTGTTTCGGGATGTTGCCTCTACGTTTGACCTCTTAGAAATTTTGTAACTGATTTCGTTTTGGACAGTTCGTAAATTTGGATAGATTGTTCTTTCGAAATATAGGTTTTAGTTGGATGTATTGGTATTTTGTGGATTGTTAGGTAGCCTTGAATGAGTCGGAATGTATGAGTATTTTTCCAGTAATTCTTGCTTGTGTTTTAGAAAACGTTGATAAAGGGACACCATTGATTACACAATTAACTCAATTACCGAGATGGATTTAGATCATTGGGTCGAATGAAAAATGGGACCTACGGTGAGATAATCGATGTTGTGAGCATATAAGAGTAATGGCAGACGAGAGTATTTTCCTCTCGGGAGCGGGACGTCAGTTGCCATTTGAAATAGAGAACCGGTGTTATGACTGGTCACTAAGGCATTCGTACCTGCCTCGTAAGCAGGAGATCTGGGTTCGATGCCCAGGCTTAGTTCAAATTTTCACTCACTGTGTTAGTCTATATGCATAAAATCGTTTCTGTGTGAGATCACAAAATCTTCGAAATTGTGTCGTTTCGTCTGTAGGAGTACGTGCACTTGGATTTCAGGCTGAATCTTCCATTTACGTTCGACGCTGCGGTGCTATTCTACAACATGAAGAGCTTTGACCATTCTGTTCTTGAGACAGGGGGAATTTATGGTAGACTGAACCATGGACCTTGCCGTTGGTGGGGAGGCTTGAGTGCCTCAGCGATACAGATGGCCGTACCGTAGGTGCAACCACAACGGAGGGGTATCTGTTGAGAGGCCAGACAAACGTGTGGTTCCCGAAGAGGGGCAGCAGCCTTTTCAGTAGTTGCAGGAGCAACAGTCTGGATGATTGACTGATCTGGCCTTGCAACATTAACCAAAACGGCCTTGCTGTGCTGGTATTGCGAACGGCTGAAAGCAAGGGGAAACTACAGCCGTAATTTTTCCCGAGGACATGCAGCTTTACTGTATGATTAAATGATGATGGCATCCTCTTGGGTAAAATATTCCGGAGGTAAAATTGTCCCCCATTCGGATCTCCGGGCGGGGACTACTCAGGAGGATGTCGTTATCAGGAGAAAGAAAACTGGCGTTCTACGGATCGGAGCGTGGAATGTCAGATCCCTTAATCGGGCAGGTAGGTTAGAAAATTTAAAAAGGGAAATGGATAGGTTAAAGTTAGATATAGTGGGAATTAATGAAGTTCGGTGGCAGGAGGAACAAGACTTCTGGTCAGGTGACTACAGGGTTATAAACACAAAATCAAATAGGGGTAATGCAGGAGTAGGTTTAATAATGAATAGGAAAATAGGAATGCGGGTAAGCTACTACAAACAGCATAGTGAACGCATTATTGTGGCCAAGATAGATACGAAGCCCACACCTACTACAGTAGTACAAGTTTATATGCCAACTAGCTCTGCAGATGATGAAGAAATTGAAGAAATGTACGATGAAATAAAAGAAATTATTCAGATAGTGAAGGGAGACGAAAATTTAATAGTAATGGGTGACTGGAATTCGAGTGTAGGAAAAGGGAGAGAAGGAAACATAGTAGGTGAATATGGATTGGGGCTAAGAAATGAAAGAGGAAGCCGACTAGTAAAATTTTGCACAGAGCACAACTTAATCATAGCTAACACTTGGTTTAAGAATCATGAAAGAAGGTTGTATACATGGAAGAACCCTGGAGATACTAAAAGGTATCAGATAGATTATATAATGGTAAGACAGAGATTTAGGAACCAGGTTTTAAGTTGTAAGACATTTCCAGGGGCAGATGTGGACTCTGACCACAATCTATTGGTTATGACCTGTAGATTAAAACTGAAGAAACTGCAAAAATGTGGGAAATTAAGGAGATGGGACCTGGATAAACTGAAAGAACCAGAGGTTGTACAGAGTTTCAGAGAGAGCATAAGGGAACAATTGACAGGAATAGGGGAAAGAAATACAGTAGAAGAAGAATGGGTAGCTCTGAGGGATGTAGTAGTGAAGGCAGCAGAGGATAAAGTAGGTACAAAGACGAGGGCTGCTAGAAATCCTTGGGTAACAGAAGAAATATTGAATTTAATTGATGATAGGAGAAAATATAAAAATGCAGTAAATGAAGCATGCAAAAAGGAATACAAACGTCTCAAAAATGAGATCGACAGGAAGTGCAAAATGGCTAAACAGGGATGGCTAGAGGACAAATGTAAGGATGTAGAAGCTTATCTCACTAGGGGTAAGATAGATGCTGCCTACAGGAAAATTAAAGAGACCTTTGGAGAGAAGAGAACCACGTGTATGAATATCAAGAGCTCAGATGGCAGCCCAGTTCTAAGCAAAGAAGGGAAGGCAGAAAGGTGGAAGGAGTATATAGAAGGTTTATACAAGGGCGATGTACTTGAGGACAATATTATGGAAATAGAAGAGGATGTAGATGAAGACGAAATGGGAGATACGATACTGCGTGAAGAGTTTGACAGAGCACTGAAAGACCTGAGTCAAAACAAGGCCCCCGGAGTAGACAACATTCCATTAGAACTACTGACGGCCTTGGGAGAGGCAGTCATGACAAAACTCTACCAGCTGGTGAGCAAGATGTATGAGACAGGCGAAATACCCTCAGACTCCAAGAAGAATATAATAATTCCAATCCCAAAGAAAGCAGGTGCTGACAGATGTGAAAATTACCGAACTATCAGTTTAATAAGCCACGGCTGCAAAATACTAACGCGAATTCTTTACAGACGAATGGAAAAACTGGTAGATGCAGACCTCGGGGAGGATCAGTTTGGATTCCGTCGAAATGTTGGAACACGTGAGGCAATACTGACCTTACGACTTATCTTAGAAGAAAGATTAAGAAAAGGCAAACCTACGTTTCTACCATTTGTAGACTTAGAGAAAGCTTTTGACAATGTTGACTGGAATACTCTTTTTCAAATTCTAAAGGTGGCAGGGGTAAAATACAGGGAGCGAAAGGCTATTTATAATTTGTACAGAAACCAGATGGCAGTAATAAGAGTCGAGGGGCATCAGAGGGAAGCAGTGGTTGGGAAAGGAGTGAGACAGGGTTGTAGCCTCTCCCCGATGTTATTCAATCTGTATATTGAGCAAGCAGTAAAGGAAACAATAGAAAAATTTGGAGTAGGTATTAAAATTCATGGAGACGAAGTAAAAACTTTGAGGTTCGCCGATGACATTGTAATTCTGTCAGAGACGGTAAAGGACTTGGAAGAGCAGTTGAACGGAATGGACAGTGTCTTGAAAGAAGGATATCAGATGAACATTAACAAAAGCAAAACGAGGATAATGGAATGTAGTCAAATTAAATCGGGTGATGCTGAAGGAATTAGATTAGGAAATGAGACACTTAAAGTAGTAAAGGAGTTTTGCTATTTAGGAAGTAAAATAACTGATGATGGTCAAAGTAGAGAGGATATAAAATGTAGACTGGCAATGGCAAGGAAAGTGTTTCTGAAGAAGAGAAATTTGTTAACATCGAATATAGATTTATGTATCAGGAAGTCGTTTCTGAAAGTATTTGTTTGGAGTGTAGCCATGTATGGAAGTGAAACATGGACGATAACTAGTTTGGACAAGAAGAGAATAGAAGCTTTCGAAATGTGGTGCTACAGAAGAATACTGAAGATAAGGTGGATAGATCACGTAACTAATGAGGAGGTATTGAATAGGATTGGGGAGAAGAGAAGTTTGTGGCACAACTTGACTAGAAGAAGGGATCGGTTGGTAGGACATGTTTTGAGGCATCAAGGGATCACAAATTTAGCATTGGAGGGCAGCGTGGAGGGTAAAAATCGTAGAGGGAGACCGAGAGATGAGTACACTAAGCAGATTCAGAAGGATGTAGGTTGCAGTAGGTACTGGGAGATGAAGCAGCTTGCACAGGATAGAGTAGCATGGAGAGCTGCATCAAACCAGTCTCAGGACTGAAGACAACAACAACAACTGGGGCGGCAGTGAGGATTTATATTGAAAAGGGAGGTGCGTTTGGTAATCCGAGCAGGTACTAATTTTCATTAGCAGTTTCATTTATTTCCTTAAGCATTCGACAGTGTTTTCGTTTCGAATCACTGACTTCTTTTTATCAATTATATTGGATTATGGCCGAATTGTATTTATTTCTCTGCTCAAGCCAGCATTGACCACTTTCCGTCAGCCGTGGTGTTACTCCACTTGAGAAACGCTCTGGATTTGTGTGAATATGATGATTTTCTAAATTCATGAGCATAAATGCTGATAACACTTTTATTTCTCGGTGGAAGGAAGTTGATTATTTCGAGTAATAAATCTCTGGCAGGACCAAGCTAAAATTTGCAACTGATCAGAGCTATAGCACTCAGCAATTAGCTCGTAATCTTTAATTGAATTGCTTGTTTTGATGGTGATATTTAAATTTTGTTACTTTAATGCTGCAATATGTATTTTCGCACGGCTCGACTTCCACGTGTGCAAAAAGCGAATATTCTCTTTGTGTGTGTGTGGGGAATCTTATGGGACGTAACTGCTAAGGTCATCAGTCCCTAAGCTTACACACTACTTAACCTAAATTATCCTAAGGACAAACACACACACCCTTGCCCGATGGAGGACTCGAACCTCCACCGGGACCAGCCGTACAGTCCATGACTGCAGCGCGTGAGACCGCTCGGCTAATCCCGCGCGGCGGAATATGCTCTATTCATAGTGATTTAGAGTGAATAGGATAAATAATTTCATGCAGAATGAGCCCAAATGCACATGATGATTTTCCAATATCAATATCAATATCAGGGAATTTGGACTAACCCCGACTGCAGCACAACCTCTTCCGCCTGTATGATTTAATAGTGACGGGGGAAGTTTTATTCTTTTCTACCACTATGTTGCGCATGCCTATCTTAATATTAATGCTGGATTATTCGCCCTTTTTGCGTGCAGTCGAACTGTATTATCAGGATATAACATTTCCATAGTTTGATATTAGGACTTTGATCAAGTTTGATAAGCATCCCCGACAGTCGGCAATCCACACATGTTGGCTAAGAGTTAGACGAAAGTTACGTTAATTACTTGCTTCCTCGTTTCGATACTCCAGGGCAAGTATCAAACTCAACGATGGTAGTTTGCGTTACTATTTTTGCGCATTTTTAGGCAGTCCTGAGCACTAGCTTTGTACGTGCTGACATTTTTAAAAGGTAAGTAGTAATCTTGCACTTCGTAACCCATGCCATGATTAGAGTCAAAGTAGTACTTCTGGAGAAGCGGTTAGATTTAGAAGTGTTCTACATCCAAACAACTTCTGCTTTCAGTAAACACCCTGTTTTACATCTGCACCACAATTACAGCGTTGCACAATGGCTTTCTATTCCTTGGTGTTGAAAATTATATGTATTTTGGAGGAAAATAATTTATTCGTATAATTCTGAGGGTTTATTTCTTTTGCGTATGAGCGGTGTGCTCTTGTAATTCATTACATGTACGATAAGTTTCTTTACCCATTCGATGTAGTTTTGTTCACACATCACTCTTAAACGTTTGGAGTAATTAGGTGATGCATAAGATGCCTCACCTTGTGACAAGTATTTCAGCAAACATGAGTGATACACAAGGGGATACCTGGGAAAAATAGGTGCTAGTCACAATGACAAGTCAAAACGGCTTTAATTATCTGGACAGCACAAGGGACTCAGGGAATGAGTTTTTGCAGGAGACACACAATGATGTAACAAGGGACACGCGAGGTCCACCCGACGCCAGAACAGGAAGACTGCAGCGTCAAAGCGACGGCAGCCCCAGAAATGTCACACAGAGGGGACACTGTCCCTGAGGGACTCAGGACAGTACCATCCGAAGCGAGATCTCCAGCCAAAGGAGCTTTCGAAATAAACGGTTCCCTAGCACGAAACCTGCAACAGCTTCCGACGCAGAGTAAGACAGATGAAGTACAGAAAGCAAATCATTGTTAGAAAACTGAAGAGAACACGGATCCGAATATGAAGTAGATGTATTTATTTTAGAAACCTGGGTTACTACACAGGATAGATTATATTGTATGTACCAGGGTAAGTCAATTAGTATCCGCAATTTCGTTATATTTTCGTTTATATTGGTAGTACTGTCGTTTTATGTTGATGACGCTTGCTTTCTTTATTTGTTGTTGTATCTTCGCGATTTTCAAGCTGCTACGTTAGCTTCGTATCGGTCCGTGCTGTTAATCATGGCTGCTCAGCTGTCTATTTGCAACAAAGAAGAGCAACGTTCAGTGATCCGTTTTTTGTGGTCAGAAGCCGGAATTCATCGAAGGCCTTCGGTACAGTACGGGAACAGTATTTTGCCGCAACGGAGTGTCTACGAATGGATTGAAAAATTCCGAAATAGTCCCACGTGTATTACACACGATGAAGGAGTCGGACGACCGTTTACCGCCACAAATGAAGAAACCATTGAGCGTTCACTTGAAATGATTCTCTTAGACGATGAACTATTGACAAAATGGCACATTGTCTGCAAATTAGTAACGGCTTGCCTATGAAATCATCCACAATAGACTCCGGTTTCATAAAGTTTGTGCAAAATGGGTCTCAAAACAACTTACACAGTTGTGTAAACAAACGCGCTTGGACATGTGCAAACAAAATTTGGGTCGCTATGGTAGCAAAGGGGACAACTTCTTAGACAGGATCATTACTGGGGACAAAACATAGATCCATTAGGAGCCATAGAGTAAACGGCAGAGTTTGGAATGGAAACACCCAACTATCCGCACGAAAACTGATGTTCACGGTTTTTTGAGACCCACGAGGTCCATGTCCGAGACAGGATTCGAACCTGCGACCGTAGCAGTCCCGCGGTTCCGGACTGAAGCGCCTAGAACCGCACGGCTACCGCGGCCGGCTTTACTTTAGGGTTATCCAGCTTTATCCCCGCATGCTGTTCCTACACGTGTATTTGATTTACAATCTGCGATTCTGCTGCTAGCTGTTTCCGCAGTGCTGTTGTGACAGGCGTGGCCGGCCAGGGTGGCCGAGCGGTTCTAGGCGCTACAGTCTGGAACCGCGCGACCGCTACGGTCGCAGGTTCGAATCCTGCCTCAGGCATGGCTGTGTGTAATGTCCTTAGGTTAGTTAGGTTTAAGTAGTTCTAAGTTCTAGGGAACTGATGACCTCAGACGTTAAGTCCCATAGTGCTCAGAACCATTTGAACCATTTGACAGGCGTGGACGCGTTTGGTGCCATCTAAGGCCCAGAATGCTGTCAGTCTATTGCAATGGTTCCTCCTGTGGACTGTTGGTGTACTTGCTCACATTGGCGGCGAAAGGCTGGCCAGTGGCAAGCGCCAGAGCCTGTAACTTCGACGCCTTGTAGCGTCGTTGCATGACGTTTCCGGAAACGGGTTCCTGCACTTAGTTTGTTCCTCAAGGCACCCTTCGAAGCTGTAAGTATCGTTTTGTAACACCCTGTATATATACATATATTAATTTTGTTATCTTTGTCAATCTTCATGTGGAGAAAAGGTTTATTTGCCAAAGTTTTCAGTGTCATTTTCATTTGTGCTATTGCTGTACATTGGACTACATATTTCATCAATAATATGTGTTTCCTCTATCAGTTTCCGTGTGGAGAAAACATTTTTTAATGATGGCCTCTATGCCCAGTCTCATTTTTATTTGTGCAATCACTATACAATGAAAGTGGATATATAATCATTTATTGATGTTCCCTTTACAATTCTGAGTATGGAGATATTGGAAATAAGGGAATTTGGTAAAAAAATCTGGACTTACTAAGGTCTTCGACTCTTGAAACAGGTTTGTTTATAAATCACTTTTCTGCAACCACTCACGGTTTCCTTTTGTTCTACTAAGACATTTTTACAAAACGTTTTCTATGTGAGATTCTGCTTTGTATTGCTGACTTTACTGCGATTTATAAAGAAAACGCCCAATTTTGTTTAGTAATAGATTTTCATACACAATTACTGCCAAAATTTGGAAGAACTTGTACTTAGTTTTCGTATTGTCCATCTGTGCGCCGTGACACACATATTAAACATCACACACAATTTTCAGTGCACAATATTCATCGAGAATAATTTGCATAAACAAACATCTAGAAAGATTTTTTTTAGATGTAGTTTACAGAGATAGTGTTGCAGGTCTTCGACAGATATGCTTTTGTATGGAAGGTCTTTATCTTAACAAATTGGATTATAATTTGCTTACATCTATTTTACAGTGGTACTTATTTGTATGTGTTGCTTCTTTTAAGTATATTATCGAAGCATCGGCAGAAATTCACAAATTTATTTTTAAGTTCTTTTTTTTAACATTGTGTCGTTGTATTTTCTGTAATGTGAATATACCTCCAGTTCTTCCAACAAATCCATTTCATGTTCATTATTTAGTCGGTAGAGCACTTCATTTTCCTCTACTTTTCCAAATACACTCCTGGAAATGGAAAAAAGAACACATTGACACCGGTGTGTCAGACCCACCATACTTGCTCCGGACACTGCGAGAGGGCTGTACAAGCAATGATCACACGCACGGCACAGCGGACACACCAGGAACCGCGGTGTTGGCCGTCGAATGGCGCTAGCTGCGCAGCATTTGTGCACCGCCGCCGTCAGTGTCAGCCAGTGTGGCGTGGCATACGGAGCTCCATCACAGTCTTTAACACTGGTAGCATGCCGCGACAGCGTGGACGTGAACCGTATGTGCAGTTGACGGACTTTGAGCGAGGGCGTATAGTGGGCATGCGGAAGGCCGGGTGGACGTACCGCCGAATTGCTCAACACGTGGGGCGTGAGGTTTCCACAGTACATCGATGTTGTCGCCAGTGGTCGGCGGAAGGTGCACGTGCCGTCGAACTGGGACCGAACCGCAGCGATGCACGGATGCACGCCAAGACCGTAGGATCCTACGCAGTGCCGTAGGGGACCGCACCGCCACTTCCCAGCAATTTAGGGACACTGTTGCTCCTGGGGTATCGGCGAGGACCATTCGCAACCGTCTCCATGAAGCTGGGCTACGGTCCCGCACACCGTTAGGCCGTTTTCCGCTCACGCCCCAACATCGTGCAGCCCGCCTCCAGTGGTGTCGCGACAGCGTGAATGGAGGGACGAATGGAGACGTGTCGTCTTCAGCGATGAGAGTCGCTTCTGCCTTGGTGCCAATGATGGTCGTATGCGTGTTTGGCGCCGTGCAGGTGAGCGCCACAATCAGGACTGCATACGACCGAGGCACACAGGGCCAACACCAGGCATCATGGTGTGGGGAGCGATCTCCTACACTGGCCGTACACCTCTGGTGATCGTCGAGGGGACACTGAATAGTGCACGGTACATCCAAACCGTCATCGAACCCATCGTTCTACCATTCCTAGACCGGCAAGGGAACTTGCTGTTCCAACAGGACAATGCACGTCCGCATGTATCCCGTGCCACCCAACGTGCTCTAGAAGGTGTAAGTCAACTACCCTGGCCAGCAAGATCTCCGGATCTGTCCCCCATTGAGCATTTTTGGGACTGGATGAAGCGTCGTCTCACGCGGTCTGCACGTCCAGCACGAACGCTGGTCCAACTGAGGCGCCAGGTGGAAATGGCATGGCAAGCCGTTCCACAGGACTACATCCAGCATCTCTACGATCGTCTCCATGGGAGAATAGCAGCCTGCATTGCTGCGAAAGGTGGATATACACTGTACTAGTGCCGTCATTGTGTCTATGTGCCTGTGGTTCTGTCAGTGTGATCATGTGATGTATCTGACCCCAGGAATGTGTCAATAAAGTTTCCCCTTCTTGGGACAATGAATTCACGGTGTTCTTATTTCAATTTCCAGGAGTGTAGATGTCCTGTGTGACGTAGGTGTTCAGTTATTGTTTATTGTTGATGTAGTGCGTCTTTTTTTTTTTTTTTTTTTTGTCTGTGTGTTTGTCATAGGTAGAACATACAGCATTGCTACCATGTTACTTTCTTTGAGTATGGGCCATGATCATACTTCAAATTATGAACTACTTTTTGTTGGACTTCGTTACATGTAAAAAAATAATATGTTTCAATTTGTTATTTTTTTATATTTTCTATCTTCTGTGATTTGTTTCCGATATGTGAGATGTTAGATTTGCATTTTTTTAAATTGCTTCTGTGTTTTACTTCCATCTTTCTTCACTTTGTCCATGACTGTGTCAACCATGTCACAGTATAATCATTGGCAACTACAATCTGTTTCGCGATGTTTATTTCATGCTGCATTTTTCTAGGATCAAAGCTCTTTTAGTTGCCGCACGCCCTTCCCCGTACAAGCAAAATAACAAAACCAGCCTTGTAATAATGACAACCACCCGTGAACCACGGACCTTGCCGTTGGTGGGGAGGCTAGCGTGCCTCAGCGATAGAGGTAACTGTACCATAGGTGCAGCCAAAACGGAGAGGTATCTGTTGAGAGTCTAAGACAAACGTGTGGTTCCCAAAGAGGGGCAGCAGCCTTCACAGTAGTTGCAGTGCCAGCAGCCTGGATAACTGCCTGATATGTGCGTTGTGACATTAGCCAAATCGGCCTTCCTGCGAACGGTTGAAAACAAGGGGAAACTACAGCCGTAATTTTTCCTGAGGGCATGCATCTTTGCTATATGATTAAACGATGGATTCCTCTTGGGTAAAATATTCCGGAGGCAAAATTGTCCCCCATTCTCATCTCCGGGTGGGGACTATTGAGGAGGACGTCGTTGTCCGGAGAAACATATCTGTTATTCTACTGATCGGAGCGTGGAATGTCAGAAAACACAATCGGACAGGTGTACTAGAAAATTTAAAAAAAGGAAATGGATAGGTCAGTTAGATATCGTGGGAATTAGTGAAGTTCGGTGGCAGGAGGAACAAGACTTCTGGTCAGGTGAATATAGTGTTATAAATACAAAATAAAATAGGTTATTGCTGGAGTAGATCTAATAATAAATAGAAAATAGCAGTGCGGGTAGGCTACTACATAGTGAACGCATTATAGTATCCAAGATAGATACGAAGCCCATGCCTACCACAGTAGTAAAAGTTTATATGCCAACTAGTTCCACAGACGAAGAGATTGAAGGAATGTATGATGAGATAAAAGAAATCATTCAGATAGTGAGGAGAGACGAAAATTTAATAGTCATCTGGGACTGCAATTCAATAGAAGAAAAAGGAAGAGAAGGAAAAGTAGTAGGTGAATATGCAATGGGGGTAAGGAAAGAAAGAGTAAGCCGCCTGGTAGAATTTTGCGTAGAACATAACTTACTCATAGCTAACACATGGTTTAAGAATCATGAAACAAGGCTATATACTTAAATGAGGCTCGGAGGTACTGGAGGATTTCAGAAATATTATATAATGATGAGACAGAGATTTAGAGAACAGGTTTTAAATTCTAAGACATTTCCAGGGGCAGATGTGGTCTCTGATCACAATTTATTGGTTGTGGACTGTAGACTAAAACTGAGGAAACTTCAAAAAGGTAGGAATTTAAGATGGGACCTGGAATAACTGAAAGAACCAGAGGTTTTAGAGAGTTTCAGGGAGAGCATTAGGGAACGATTGATAAGGATGGGGAAAAGAAATACACTAGAAGTAGAATGGGTAGCTTTGAGAGATGAAATAGTGAAGGTAGCAGAAGATCAACTACGTAAAAGGACGAGGGCTAGTAGGAAATGTTAGTTAACAGAAGAGATATTTTATATAACTGATGGACGAAAATAAAAAAAAATACAGTAAATGAATCAGGAGATAAGGAACACAAACTTCTCGAAAATGAGATCGTCAGGACGCGCAAAATGACTAAGCAGGGATAGCTACAGGAGAAATGTGAGGATCATCATGATCATCATCATTTAAGACTGATTATGCTTTTCAGCGTTCAGTCTGGAGCATAGTCCTCCTTATAAAATTCCCCCATGATCCACTATTCAGTGCTAGTATCGGTGCCTCTTCTGATGTTAAGCCTATTACTTCAAAATCATTCTGAACCGAATCCAGGTACCTTTTCCTTGGTCTACCCCGACTCCTCCTACCCTCTACTGCTGAACCCATGAGTCTCTTGGGTAACCTTGTTTCTCCCATGCATGTAACATGACGTAACTATCTAAGCCTGTTCATCCTGACTGCTACGTCTGTAGAGTTCATTCCCAGTTTTTCTTTGATTTCCTCATTGTGGACGGCCTCTTGCCATTGTTCCCATATACTACTATTGCAATCATCCTAGCTAGTTTCATATCGGTAACCTCAACCTTATTGATAATCAACCTGAATCAACCCAGCTTTCGCTCTCATACAACAAAGTTGGTCGAAAGATTGAACGGCGTACAGATAACTTAATCTTAGTACTGACTTCCTTCTTGCAGAATTGAGTAGATCGTAGCTGAGCGCTCATTGCATTAGCTTTGCTACACCTCGCTTCCATTTCATTCACTATGTTGCCATCCTGTGAGAATATGCATCCTAAGAACTTGAAATCGTCCACCTGTTCTAACTATTTGGCACTCAATCCGTTCATATCTCTTACCCACTGACATTACTTTCGTTTTGTAGATGCTAATCTTCGTACCATAGTCCTTTCATATCTGATCTTGCTCTGAAATTTTACTTTGCAAACTTTCAATCGAATCTGCCATCACAACTAAGTCATCCGCATATGCAAGACTCCTTATTTAGTGTTCACATATCTTAATCTCACCCAGCCAGTCTATTGTTTTCAACATATGATCCATAAATAATATGAACAACAGTGGAGACAGGTTGCAGCCTTGTCTTACCCCTGAATCTTCTCTGAACCATGAACTCAATTTACCGTCAATTCTAACTGCTGCCTGACTATCTATGTAAACACCTTTAACTGCTTCCAAAAGTTTGCCTCCTATTCCATAATCTCGTAGCACAGACAATAACTTCCTCCTAGGAACCCGGTCACATACCTGTTCTAGATCTATAAAGCATAGACACAATTCCCTGTTCCACTCGTAACACTTCTCCATTATTTGCCGTAAGCTAAAGATCTGGTCCTGATAACCTCTAAGAGGCCTAAACTCACACTGATTTTCATCCAATTTTTCCTCAACTAATACTCGCACTTTCCTTTCAACAATACCTGAGACGATTTTACCCACAACGCTGATTAAAGAGATACCTCTGTAGTTGTTACAATCTTTTCTGTTTCCATGTTTAAAGATTGGTGTGATTACTGCTTTTATCCAGTCTGATGGAACCTGTCCCAACTCCCACGCCATTTCAGTTATCCTGTGTAGCTATTTATGACCTGACATTCCACTGTATTTGATGAGTACCGACTTAATTTCATCCACCCCAGCCGTTTTATTGCGCTGCAATCTATTGACCATTTTCTCCACTTCCTCAAATGTGATCCTATTTTCATCATCATTCGTATCCCATTGTACATCGAAATATGAAACATTACTGATCGTATTTTCACCTACATTGAGCAACTCTTCAAAATATTCCCTCCATCTGCCCAAGGCATCAACAGGATTCACCAGCAGTTTTCCTGACCTGTCCAAAATACTTGTCATTTCCTTCTTACCTCCCTTTCTAAGACTGCTAATTACACTCCAGAATGGTCTTCCAGCAGCTTGACCCAATGTCTCCAACCTGTTTATAAGGCTCCCCAAGATTTCTTCTTGGATGCTGCAATTATCTGTTTGCCTTTGTTTCTTTCTTCAACATAACTTTCCGTGTCTACCTGAGTTCTAGTACGTAGCCATTTTTTATACGCCTTCTTTTTCCTTTTACAGGCTGGCTTGACTGTCATTCCACTAAGCTATTTGCTTCATCCTACCTTTACACACTAATGTTCCAAGACATTCTTTAGCCACTTCTAGTACTGTGTGCCTGTACCTTGTCCATTCCTTTTCCAATGACTGTAATTGACTGCATTCAACTAACTGGTACCTTTCTGAGATCACTGTTATGTACTAGTGCCTGATTTCCTTATCCTGAAGTTTCTCCACACTTATCCTCTTACATATGGACCTGACCTCCTGCACTTTCAGCCTCACAATACCAGTTTCACTGCATATTAAATAGTGATCAGTCTCATCAAAGAATCCCCTGAATGCACGTGTGTCCCTCACAGCCTTCTTGAATTGTTGATGTGTTATTGTATAGTCATTGACAGATCTGGTTCACCTGCCTTCCAAAGTATACCGGTGAATGTTCTTATGTTTAAAAAAGGAGTTTGTGATTACTAAGCCCATACTGGCACATAAATCCAAGAGTGGTTTCCCGTTCCTGTTGGCCTCCATATCCTCTCCAAATTTAACCATAACCTTTTCATACCCTTCTGTTCGATTTCCAATCCTGGCATTAAAATCACCCATGAGGAGAACACTGTCCTTGTCCTTTTTTCTGACAACTAAATCACTGAGTGCGTCATAAAAACTATCCATCTTATCTTGATCTGTCACTTCAAAATGCGAATATACTGACACAATCCTAATTTTCTTGCTAGACACTGTCAAATCTATCCACATCAGTCGTTCGTTTACATACCTTATTGCAACTACGCTAGGTTCCATTTCTTTCCTGATGTAAAGCCCTACACTCCACTGTGCTATTCCTGCTTTGACTCCTGACAAGTAGACCTTGTATTCTCCCACATCCTCTTCTTTCTCACCCCTTACCCGAATGTCACTAACAGCTAAAACGTCCAACCCCATCTTACTTGCAGCCTCTGCCAGCTCTACCTTCTTCCCAGAGTAGCCCCCATTGATATTAATAGCTCCCCACTCGTTGCCGTTCGTTTGACGAGTCGTATCATAGGAGTCCCTGGTTTGTCAGTTAGAGGTGGGACTCCGTCACCTCCAAAGGTCCGAGGCATTTTGCTCTGATTGTTGCCAGCATCATATTTAAAGTACCAGGGAAGTAGGTTGCTAGCCTTACTTACCGCGGGTCCCACTGAGTTTTACCCCAAACGGCTGAGAGACCAACCGCTGGATTTGGTAGTCTTTGCCGTCTGAACATAAAGGTGACCACGACTCAGAATATGTCCGAGATGCCCAGCCTTATTCCAAAGTAAATGTTATCCCGACTGTCAGGACCACTTACTTGGCCACTCATACGTTACCCGTGGTTCATGAACTAGGACAGAAACCCACACCATGAACCAATGTGAGGATGTAGAGGCATATACAGGGTGTTACAAAAAGGTACGGCCAAACTTTCAGGAAACATTCCTCACACACAAAGAAAGAAAATATCTTATGTGGACATGTGTCCGGAAACGCCTACTTTCCATGTTAGAGCACATTTTATTACTTCTCTTCAAATCACATTAATCATGGAATGGAAACACTCAGCAACAGAACGTACCAGCGTGACTTCAAACACTTTGTTACAGGAAATGTTCAAAATGTCCTCCTTTAGCGAGGATACATGCATCCACCCTCCGTCGCATGGAATCCCTGATGCGCTGATGCAGCCCTGGAGAATGGCGTATTGTATCACAGCCGTCCACAATACGAGCACGAAGAGTCTCTACATTTGGTACCGGGGTAGCGTAGACAACAACTTTCAAATGCCCCCATAATTGAAAGTCAAGAGGGTTGAGGCCAGGAGAGCGTGGAGGCCATGTAATTGGTCCGCCTCTACCAATCCATCGGTCACCGAATCTGTTGTTGAGAAGCGTACGAACACTTCGACTGAAATGTGCAGGAGCTCCATCATGCATGAAACACATTTTGGGTCGTACTTGTAAAGGCACATGTTCTAGCAGCACAGGTAGAGTATCCCGTATCAAATCATGATAACGTGCTCCATTGAGCGTAGGTGGAAGAACATGAGGTCCAATCAACACATCACAAACAATGCCTACCCAAACGTCCACAGAAAATCTGTGTTGATGACGTGATTGCACAATTGCGTGCGGATTCTCGTCAGCCCACACATGTTGATTGTGAAAATTTACAATCTGATCACGTTGGAATGAAGCCTCATCCGTAAAGAGAACATTTGCACAGAAATGAGGATTGACACATTGTTGGATGAACCATTCGCAAAAGTGTACCCGGGGAGGCCAATCAGCTGCTGATAGTGCCTGCACACGCTGTACATGGTATCGAAACAACTGGTTCTCCCATAGCACTCTCCATACAGTGACGTGGTCAGCGTTACCTTGTAGAGCAGCAACTTCTCTGACGCTGACATTAGGATTATCGACAACTGCACGAAGAATTGCCTCGTCCATTGCAGGTGTCCTCGTCGTTCTAGGTCTTCCCCAGTCGCGAGTCATAGGCTGGAATGTTCCGTGCCCCCTAAGACGCCGATCAATTGCTTCGAACGTCTTCCAGTCGGAACACCTTCGTTCTGGAAATCTGTCTCTATAAAACGTACCGCGCCATGGCTATTGCCCCGTGTTAATCCATACATCAAATGGGCATCTGCCAACTCCGCATTTATAAACATTGCACTGACTGCAAAACCACGTTCGTGATGAACACTAACCTGTTGATGCTACTTACTGATGTGCTTGATGCCATTACTGTAGAGCAATGAGTCGCATGTCAACACAAGCACTAAAGTCAACATTACTATCCTACAATTGGGCCAACTGGTGGTGAATCGAGGAAGTACAGTACATACTGACGAAACTAAAATGAGCTGTAGCATGGAAATGAAGCTTTTCCGGACACATGTCCACATAACATCTTTTCTTTATTTGTGTGTGAGTAATGTTTCCTGAAAGTTTGGCCCTACCTTTTTGTAACACCCTGTATAACTAGAGGCAAGACAGATACCGCCTACGGGAAAATTAAAGAGACCTTTGGAGAAAACAGAAACACTTGTATAAATCTCCAGAGCTCAGCTGGCAAACCAGTTCTAAGCAAAGAAGGAAAGGCAGAAAGGTTGAAGGATTTATAGGGGCTCTATACAATAGCGATGTACTGGAGGACAATATTATGGAAATGGAAGAGGACCTAGATAGAGATGGAACGGAAGGTATGACACTGAACGAAGAGTTTGACAGAGCACGGAAAGATCTGAGTCGAAACAAGGCCCCGGGAGTAGAAAACATTCCATTAGAGCTACTGACAGCCTTGGGCGACCCAGGCACGACAAACTCTACCATCTTGTGATGCAGATGTAAGAGACAGGCAAAATACCCTCAGACGTCAAGAAGAATATAATAATTCCAATCCCAAATGAAAGCATGTGTGAAAATTACCGAACTATCTGTTTAATAAGTCACACATGCAAAATACTAACAAGAATTCTTGACAGACGAATGGAAAAACTGGTAGAAGCCGACCTTGGGGAAGATCAGTTTGGATTTCATAGAAATGGAACACTTGAGGCGCCCTTGAGACATTTTGGAAGATAGATTAAGGAAAGACAAACCTACGTTTCTAGCATTTCTAGACTTAGAGAAAGCTTTTGACAATGTTGACTGGAATACTCTCTTTAAAATTCTGACGGTGGCAATGGTTAAATACAAGGGACAGAAGGCTATTCACAATTTGAACAGAAACCAGATTGCAGTTATCAGAGTCGAGAGGAATGAAAGGGAAGCTGTAGTTGGGAAGGGAGAGAGACAGAGTTGTAGGCTATCACAAACGTTATTCAATCTGTATATTGAACAAGCAGTATAGAAAACAAAAGAAAACTTTGAAGTAGGAATTAAAATCCATGGTGAAGAAATAAAAACTTTAAGGTTCGCCGATGACATAATTCTGTCAGGGACAGCAAAGGACCTGGAAGAGCAGTTGAACGGAATGGACAGTGTCTTGAAAGGAGGATATAAGATTAGGAAATGAGACAAAGTAGTAGATGAGTTTTGGTATTTGTGGAGCCAAATTACTGATGGTCGAAGTAGAGAAAATGTAAAATGTAGACTGGATATGGCAAGGAAAGTGTTTCTGAAGAAGAGAAATTTCTGAACATCGAGTATGGATCTAAGTGTCAGGAAGTTTTTTTGAAAGTATTTACATCGAGTGTAGCCATGTACAGAAGTGGCACTTAGACAATAAATAGACAAGAAGGGAATAGCGGCTTTCGAAATGTGGTGCAACAGAAGAATGGTGAAGATTAGATGGATAGATCACGTTACTAATGATAAGGTGCTAAATAGAATTGGTGAGAAGAGGAATTTGTGGCACAACTTGACTAGAAGAAGGGATCGGTTGATAGGTCATAATCTGAAGCATCAAGGGATCACCAATTTAGTATTTCAGGGCAGCGCTAAGAGTAAAAATCGTAGAGGGAGGCCAAGAGATGAATTCACTAAGCAGATCCAGAAGGATGCAGGTTGCAGTATATATTTGGAGATGAAGCAGCTTGCACAGGATAGAGTAGCAGTGAGAGCTGCATCAAACCAGTCTGAACTGAAGACCACAACGACAATAATAATAACATTTTATTTGAATAATGTCATGTATTTGCATATTCCTCATTTAACTTTTCATTTTACCTTCTTCCTCCTCCCCCAACCCTCCCCCTCCACTTCCCCAGTAAGACGCTCTTACACCGATAAATATATTCATGTGGTATCGGCTTAATGGTACACTTCAAAAGAGTATATTGTACTGGAAAAATGGTATCATGTGTTAATATAATTTTGAATGTCATTATGTTTATTATGTTTAAAAATGTGAAATGGTACTATTGTAGTAACATCCGACCCCTTCCCTCTTTGTTCTCCATGCCACTATACTACCCTTCTCTCCAGTTCCTTGGGCCTCCACCCCATCCCTTTGCCTATTCTAATACCGTCGCTTCTCCCCCACTTACCCCAAATAATGCAACATCCGTCTCGTCTGCCCCCTCCCTCTTACATCTATCTACACTTCTCGAAATTGAAATAAGAAAACCGTGAATTCATTGTCCCAGGAAGGGGAAACATTTTTGACACATTCCTGGGGTCAGATACATCACATGATCACACTGACAGAACCACAGGCCCATAGACACAGGCAACAGAGCATGCACAATGTCGCCACTAGTACAGTGTATATCCACCTTTCGCAGCAATGCAGGCTGCTATTCTCCCATGGAGACGATCGTAGAGATGCTGGATGTAGTCCTGTGGAACGGCTTGCCATGCCATTTCCACCTGGCGCCTCAGTTGGACCAGCGTTCGTGCTGGACGTGCAGACCGCGTGAGACGACGCTTCATCCAGTCCCAAAAATGCTCAATGGGGGACAGATCCGGAGATCTTGCTGGCCAGGGTAGTTGACTTACACCTTCTAGAGCACGTTGGGTGGCACGGGATACATGCGGACGTGCATTGTCCTGTTGGAACAGCAAGTTCCCTTGCCGGTCTAGGAATGGTAGAACGATGGGTTCGATGACGGTTTGGATGTACCGTGCACTATTCAGTGTCCCCTCGACGATCACCAGAGGTGTACGGCCAGTGTAGGAGATCGCTCCCCACACCATGATGCCGGGTGTTAGCCCTGTGTGCCTCGGTCGTATGCAGTCCTGATTGTGGCGCTCACCTGCACGGCGCCAAACACGCATACGACCATCATTGGCACCAAGGCAGAAGCGACTCTCATCGCTGAAGACGACACGTCTCCATTCGTCCCTCCATTCACGCTGTCGCGACACCACTGGAGGCGGGCTGCACGATGTTGGGGCGTGAGCGGAAGACGGCCTAACGGTGTGCGGGACCGTAGCCCAGCTTCATGGAGACGGTTGCGAATGGTCCTCGCCGATACCCCAGGAGCAACAGTGTCCCTAAATTGCTGGGAAGTGGCGGTGCGGTCCCCTACGGCACTGCGTAGGATCCTACGGTCTTGGCGTGCATCCGTGCATCGCTGCGGTTCGGTCCCAGTTCGACGGCACGTGCACCTTCCGCCGACCACTGGCGACAACATCGATGTACTGTGGAAACCTCACGCCCCACGTGTTGAGCAATTCGGCGGTACGTCCACCCGGCCTTCCGCATGCCCACTATACGCCCTCGCTCAAAGTCCGTCAACTGCACATACGGTTCACGTCCACGCTGTCGCGGCATGCTACCAGTGTTAAAGACTGTGATGGAGCTCCGTATGCCACGCCACACTGGCTGACACTGACGGCGGCGGTGCACAAATGCTGCGCAGCTAGCGCCATTCGACGGCCAACACCGCGGTTCCTGGTGTGTCCGCTGTGCCGTGCGTGTGATCATTGCTTGTACAGCCCTATCGCAGTGTCCGGAGCAAGTATGGTGTGTCTGACACACCGGTGTCATTGTGTTCGTTTTTCCATTTCCAGGAGTGTATGTATCCCCAGTAAATACTAACACATTTGGAAAATTTGTAATTTATGATGTTTTGTGTTTTCGACATGGCCCTTCTGTGGTCTCAGTAGCTTTCAGATTAGTAACCCATTTTAAATTTCATTCCCAACTGAAAGAGGAAGATGATCTTTTCAATCATATGTAGGTAATGCAATCAATGTTTCTTCTTCAAATGACATGTATTTGAATAATTTTAATGTTGTTGAATATTGTATTTGAATATTGTTATGTATTTGCATATTGCACATTTCATTCCCCCTTCCTCCTCTTCCCCTTTTCCCTCCCACCCAAATTCCCCTCTCAGGAACATGCTCTAATGACACTGTTATACTTGTGAACGTATTTCTGAGTTTTCAGCTCAATGGTCTACTTTTAAAGAGAATAACATGCTGAAAAATAATTATTTGTATTATAATGTAATTTTCAGTTACATTGTGTTTGTTCCGCAAACTTAAGTGAAAATGAACCATAGGAATAACATTTCCTTCCCCTCTTCCTTCTTTTTTCTCCCTCATTCCTTTATGGTAACCATCGTTTTGGTGCCTCCCCACGGCAATCACCCCCCCCCCTCGCCCCTCGCCTATTCCTCTCTATTCCTAGTCCACCCAGCCTGTGTTGGAAAATTTACTTTTTTCCGATTAAGTTTAGTTTTTCGAGATGACACGTCTGTGGTTTCAATAGGTTGAAGTTTGCTGCGTTTGTTTGAAAAATAGTAATTAAAAATTGCACTATCTTCCTTTATAGTCATGGTCCTTCACAATGCTCTCTCTCTCTCTCTCTCTGTCTCTCTCTCTCTCTCTCTTCTTCTCTCTCTCTCTCTCTCCATCTCCCTCTCGATGGAGTATTCGGACATTGTACCTAACATGCTGTACGATCTTTGAACATGTCCCATGACAGGTTTTGGCTCACAACGTGTTCTGTTTAATTTATCATTGAAGATGTGATAAAGTAAAAAAAAATAAAAAGTAATTTAGTACGGAATGTTAACGTAGTTTTCTATATTACAATTTGTTTCGGTCCTGGAGATAAAGAGCGTCGGTTGCAAAGTCCAGTCATCGAGTCTGCTGTCCTCAATCTGCAATATTTATATATATATTACAATTTGTTTCGATCCTGGAGATAAAGAGCGTCGGTCGCAAAGTCTAGTCATCGAGTCTGCTGCCCTCAATCTGCAATATTTATGTATATAAGTTTTGCTAATTAGTCTTTTGTGTAAATTTGTCCACTGTTACCTGATGTCGACTACTCGAAATGCGTCATAAAAAAATGTTTTGACTATGAAGACGTTTACATGGAATTACTACATGAAAAAAAACCAGTGGAATCCTTGGATTCCAATACATCATACGATAACGCCTTTTATTTTGGGGTGTGAGTGATTTCGTATGTGAATACTAGACTATTTGCATGTGCTTGTGCAAATAACGGGTTACTGTGTGCTTGACAGTATATTTATTCTATAATGGAATTTATTATAAATCATATAACAGTTTTTCTTCCCATTTTCTGCTGAGCTGACAGAATGAATACTGAGGGTAAGAATAATTCAAGTAACACACAATGACGCAAAGAGGTACTCATTTGCTAGAAGTGTGAAAAGTTTAAGCATTAGAAAAATTGAGGTTAAGACGAACCTGAGGTATTTATAGAATGTAATACTCAAAACATCAGACAAAATGAATAGTAAGTAATTTTCGTATTCTTATGGACTTAGAGTAACATTGTCAACATAATTAACCATTGTAAACTCTCCTTTTCATTACACTTCGCTGGTATCATCTATATTACATACACATTTGCTTGTCTATGACTGACTATATTAATTAACGTTAAAATTGATTCATATTATTTAGGGTTACCTAACTTATAGTCTAGGCAGTCAACATTAAATTTAAATGTACCAAATCTTGTATGAAATATTTATCTGATATATTCCACATCAACGAGAACCTGCTCAAAATAGTTCTGCCGAATTAACAAAGTGTCTGATATAATCTGTGTTGTATCATTATCAGGGTACAGTTTTGATGTATACTTTAAGTCAAAAGGAAGTGATGGAGTTATACACTTAATTGAAGTTTTATTTGAATTGGAAAAGGCGCAGGTATGTTTAAAATACGTTCTTCCTCATTCCTTCCGAAAGCTGTCTTCCTAGAACATTTTACAAATAGTTTGGAATAAATCATTAGGTGGTGTGTCTATATATGAAATACATTTTGTGGAGAAGCAAGTATGTCCTTCCCTTCGTCTCTAGCTAATGTAGTGAGGTTTCCGTCGGCACCGACGAATGGTTCTGATTGTGAGAGCCAGCACTCCCTCGTACTGGCCGTACCCAGCACAGCCACACGACGTCACAGTCATTGCTCAGTCATTCGAAAGGAATAATAATTGTTTATACAATAACTTCACTATCAGTACTTTATATTATATGAAGAATAATGACATTTGATAAATTTCCGAAAAGGTGAAATACAATATTTTTCAAGCTATTGCGTGTTTTACGATATTTTTTTATGAATGGCAAGAAGCAGAGACAGGAAGTTTCACTTTGACATAAACCCGTAATCGTACATACGACATGTCTTCATTAGATTCATTAGTCTATATTTACAGTACTTATGAACAGTTTCGGTAAAAACTAATGCTACTGAAAATTATATAGAATGTGTGTACGTTTTCTACTTCAGGTTTTGCCATACTATTTCAAAATTTTAATATATTCTAGGGCTTAGGAGATGTGGTATACTTTTGATTATTCTATCGCAAATATTTCAGGCGCAATTAACAGTTGAAGAATCTTTTCACGACTTTCAGGAAGTGCCGTTACGTCTTTAAAAATTTTCTATTCAACTTACATTGCAAGATAGGGTGATACTTTGTACTGTGTTTCACTCACAGTAAGTTCCCCTTCCATTTGAAAATTGTTGGTTCACTGAAACGTACGCGATAGGTAATCAGTTATCGGTTTTTATAATTTGTATGGTTAATACATGCAGATGCATGCAATGTACGTTCACAGCTTCCCTATGCCGTGCGCGCTCCTGAACGAAATATACTCCTGTGAACCACTAGTGAGGAAGACGGGTGAATGGCAAGAGAGAGTCTCGACATCTGTCCACGGCCTGTGGTGGGTAGGTGTTTCTTAAATTTTCATTCTCATTGGTACTGGATTGCAGTTTGATAATGATTTAGTAACAATCGTGCAAATTAACCGTTTTTCGTAATACCGTCTCTCTTGGATACTGCATGAAAAGTGGAGCTATTTACGTGTGAATAACTGGTTTACATTATTGTGACGTAAGACGAAAATCCACTGTAGGGCGAGCAATAATGATTGAGCTCGACCGATGGCAGTTTACCAGGCTACTTTCAGAGTTATGTAAACGGTGAAACAATCTAATTATGAAAGACGATTCTTTGGACATACCCTGTATACTATTTCGTTTTTAAGACAGGTACCGTGCTTATAAAGGACGTGGCAGTCTCGAATGAGAGAAACGTTTTCAGAGTATATCCAATTTATCTGCAACAGTGTATTAACAATATCGAAAAAAGTTGTTTTTCCTTCCTGTTAATGAACTTTCATTAGAGAGCAGCCCCACAGAGAAGTTGCAACTTCCATGCAAGACACAAGGAAGGAGTGAACAGCACGAGGTCGTATGGGGATACTGTTTCTCTCCATATTTTTCAAATGCCATTAAAACACTGTGTCCATTTAATTTCGGGCATGCAGCCGCTCAAATAAAATTTCTTCCTCTGATATTTCGGCCGCATATCGTCCAACCATCCTCAGAGTGAGTCGCAAGACTGACGACAAGATGCCAAGCGCAGCGTTATATGCTCCACCACGGCGGTACTGTGAATGCGGGTCCCAAGATGCTGGTCGGCAACAAAGAAATACGCTTACAAATGCGCCACCCGTGGCGAAGGCGTACAGGCTTTCGATTCGCTCATCGATGTATAATCGTCGGCGGTTACACCATGACGACTTCTCTGCAATTTAATTTTCCCAAGAGCTGGATTCCATGCTTTGTCCAAATTAAAACCATTATCTCTATTTATTTAATTATTAGCTAATCTAATTTCTATAGCTTCCTTGAAGACAGATTTCCAAAAGGAAGTGGTGGACCTCAAAATCTATAATTCATGGACTGTCCTGTAACAATACAATGTTCGGCACAGCTGACATGTCTGGCTATAATAAGCGTGTGTATCTTCGATACTCCAAACATCTCCCATGAACGGTGCGTGTTGTTTTACGTATGTACAACTTTTCAAAATTTCCGCAAGGAATCTGAGACACACCCGCTTTACGAAGCTGTAAATCGTCCTTCACAGAGCCGAGTAAACCTGCAATCTTCGTGGGTGCCAGAAGATCACCTTAACACAGTGTTTCTCAAGAATACAGCCTATCTTCGAGGAAAGAGCACCCACATTGGGCAAAAACTCACTATATCTGAGGGAATTACTATTTTCTCCCCCCCCCCCCACCCCCTCCCCTCAAATTCCTGCATTGTAGGTTTTGCATTGAATACTCTACGAATTAGTTGCGGAGAAAATCCATTCGATTTGAAAATGAGGTATGTAAGTTCTTCTTGCTAGTTATCTTTATCGGATATACAAAGCGCCCTATGCACGAAGGTCTTAAGGACACATGGTCTGTATGTGCTGTCACGTTAGCATTAGTAAGTGTGTAACTGGACAAATGGAGAGCTGACTGGCTACGGACAGAAACAAAGCTGTGAACACCACTAGGCCGGAGAGTAGGACGTAAATTGAACTGTTTCGTCATTTTATTTACGGTTTAAGTCCAAACGTCCCTTTTTTTTCTTTTTGCAAATCCGTAGTCTCTCTTGTCAAGTTCATCCTCGTGCATCGGATAGTTTTGTAAGCACTCTCTCCTACTTACTGAAACGAGATTGAGCATCTGCATTGTGTCTATGGTATTTAGCTTACTTATGACTGATTCGTCACTCAACCTTCCAATTCGTCATTTCCAAAGTAAGTGAACATATTGGCGAAACCATTTCGATGGCGCTTTCTAGGCCTGTGTCCGAGATAACTGTCTAGGCTGAGACTACAGTGGAGCATCCGCCAGATGCAATCCGAAACTGAACCGCCCCCACTTTGACTGGTTGCTATCCACTACGGCGGGTTCCACTGCTTATCAGCAGCAGCCGGCTGGCGGGCGCGAAGCAGTCAGAAGGCGCGGCCCACGGCGGCGCAGACAGCGAGCGACAGCACGGCGTGGGCGCTGGCAGCGGCAGCTGCAGCCGGCCGGAGGCGAACCGCCCCGTTACACGCGTCGTGCCCGCACGTGTACACGTGGCCGCTGGCCCACGGTGCGGACCCGCCTCCGGAGACGCAGCGCCGCTCCACGTCGGCCCCGACGTCAGCTGAAACGCAACACGTGGTCCGTACACTGCTGCTCCTTACACCTTAACAAAAGATAGATGTACACTCCTGGAAATGGAAAAAAGAACACATTGACACCGGTGTGTCAGACCCACCATACTTGCTCCGGACACTGCGAGAGGGCTGTACAAGCAATGATCACACGCACGGCACAGTGGACACACCAGGAACCGCGATGTTGGCCGTCGAATGGCGCTAGCTGCGCAGCATTTGTGCACCGCCGCCGTCAGTGTCAGCCAGTTTTCCGTGGCATACGGAGCTCCATCGCAGTCTTTAACACTGGTAGCATGCCGCGACAGCGTGGACGTGAACCGTATGTGCAGTTGACGGACTTTGAGCGAGGGCGTGTAGTGGGCATGCGGGAGGCCGGGTGGACGTACCGCCGAATTGATAACACGTGGGGCGTGAGGTCTCCATAGTACATCGATGTTGTCGCCAGTGGTCGGCGGAAGGTGCACGTGCCCGTCGACCTGGGACCGGACCGCAGCGACGCACGGATGCACGCCAAGACCGTAGGATCCTACGCAGTGCCGTAGGGGACCGCACCGCCACTTCCCAGCAAATTAGGGACACTGTTGCTCCTGGGGTATCGGCGAGGACCATTCGCAACCGTCTCCATGAAGCTGGGCTACGGTCCCGCACACCGTTAGGCCGTCTTCCACTCACGCCCCAACATCGTGCCGCCCGCCACCAGTGGTGTCGTGACAGGCGTGAATGGAGGGACGAATGGAGACGTGTCGTCTTCAGCGATGAGAGTCGCTTCTGCTTTGGTGCCAATGATGGTTTTATGCGTGTTTGGCGCCGTGCAGGTGAGCGCCACAATCAGGACTGCATACGACCGAGGCACACAGGGCCAACACCCGGCATCATGGTGTGGGGAGCGATCTCCTACACTGGCCGTACACACCTGGTGATCGTCGAGGGGACACTGAATAGTGCACGGTACATCCAAACCGTCATCGAACCCATCGTTCTACCATTCCTAGACCGGCAAGGGAACTTGCTGTTCCAACAGGACAGTGCACGTCCGCATGTATCCCGTGCCACCCAACGTGCTCTACAAGGTGTAAGTCAACTACCCTGGCCAGCAAGATCTCCGGATCTGTCCCCCATTGAGCATGTTTGGGACTGGATGAAGCGTCGTCTCACGCGGTCTGCACGTCCAGCACGAACGCTGGTCCAGCTGAGGCGCCAGGTGGAAATGGCATGGCAAGCCGTTCCACAGGACTACATCCAGCATCTCTACGATCGTCTCCATGGGAGAATAGCAGCCTGCATTGCTGCGAAAGGTGGATGTACACTGTACTAGTGCCGACATTGTGCATGCTCTGTTGCCTGTGTCTATGTGCCTGTGGTTCTGTCAGTGTGATCATGTGATGTATCTGACCCCAGGAATGTGTCAATAAAGTTTCCCCTTCCTGGGACAATGAATTCACGGTGTTCTTATTTCAATTTCCAGGAGTGTAGATAGAGAGGTACAAATTGACACACTTGCTTGGAATGACATGGGATTTTATTAGAAACAAAAAAATGCAAAAATTCAAAAAACGTTCGACAGATGGCACTTAATCTTATCAGAATAGCAATAATTAGCATAACGAAGTAAGACAAAACAAAGATGATGTTCTTTACAGGAAATGCTCAATATGTCCACCATCATTCCTCAACAATAACTGTAGTCGGCCGGCCGGAGTGGCCGTGCAGTTCTAGGCGCTACAGTCTGGAACCGCGCGACCGCTACGGTAGCAGGTTAGAATCCTGCCTCGGGCACGGACGTGTGTGATGTCCGTAGGTTAGTTAGGTTTAAGCAGTTCTAAGTTCTACGGGACTGATGACCTAGCAGTTAAGTCCCATAGTGCTCAGAGCCATTTGAATGGACTGTAGTCAAGGAATAATGTTGTTAACAGCACTGTAAAGCATATCTGGAGTTATGGTGAGGCATTGGCGTGGGATGTTGTCTTTCAGCATCCCTAGAGATGTCGCTCGATCACGATACACTTGCAACTTCAGGTAACCCGAAAGTCAATAATAGCACGGGCTTGAGGTCTGGGGACCTGGGAGGCCAAGCATGACGAAAGTGGCGGTTGAGCACACGATCATCACCAAACGACGTGCGCAAGAGATCTTCCACGCCTCTAGCAATATGGGGTGTAGCGTCATCCTGCATAAACATCGTACGTTCCAGCAGGTGTTTATCAGTCAGGTTGGGGATGATGCGATTCTGTAATATATCGGCGTATCTATCACCCGTCACGGTAGCAGTTACAAAACCAGAATCACGCATTTCCTCGAAGAACAAAGGCCCGACATCGGTAGATGTGGTCAATGCAACCCATACCGTGACTTTCTCGTCGTGCAGTGGAGTTTCCACGACAGTTCTAGGATTTTCGGTAGCCCAAATTCTGCAGCTGTGGGCGTTGACAGATCCTCGAAGCGTGAAATGAGCTTCGTCGGTCCACAACACGCTACTCAACCAATCATCATCTTCTGCCATCTCTTGAAACGCCCACACCGCAAATGTCCTCCGCTTCACTAAATCGCCAGGTAACCGTTCATGATGCCGATGGATTTTGTACGGATAGCATCGGAGGGAACATTTCAGTGCCAACCAAACATTAGTGTATGGAATGCCGGTGAGACGTGCGACTGCACGAGCGCTGACTTCCCCGTGCACACACGAACCCGCTACAGTCTCCATTTCTTCTTGAACTGTCTCAGCAGCATTACGCCCTGTACTCGGTCTGCCACCACGGGGCCTATCATCTAATCAACCCTTGTCTTCGAACTTCGAAGTCATTCTCGCCACAGCTGCATTTCTCAACGGACCTTTACCCGTTCGAATCACCTTCCTATGGCGATAGGATCGTAACGCTGAACTAGCATATTCCCCGTTCTGATAATACAGCTTCACTAAAGGCGCCTTTTCAGGTAATGTCAACATACTGCGACTGCTGGCGAAACTGATTCTCTCTCTCATTACAGCTCCTTTCATACAAGATTGTCATGCGCAGTCACTGACGTTTTGCTGTCAGGCGCCATCCATCTGACATTTTGTAAACTTTGTTTTTTCCTTCTAATAAATCCCCATGTCATTCCAAGCATGTGTGTCAATTTTTACCTCTCTATCTACATTATTGCGTGGTTTATTAAGTTTTCAAATTTATACTGACTTTTCGATGTTTAAACATCTCTGTACCATCCTCGGCGTCTGCCGAAACACGTTCAGTCTATAAAGGATGTCCCAGAAGAGTTGCGGCGAGCTTCTAGAGGTTGTGGAGGGTGTCTTGACGAACACGTCGAGGATAGCACCTCGTGTTTGGAAACATCATCCAACGACGCTACAGATCCTCGAATTTGTATTCGTCGGCGCTTGCCGCAAGGCCGCCCCTTTCGGCAGTAAACGTGACATTGTGCGCAACGGAAAGTCTAGCAATGTTGCTCGTTATTCAGTGATCGCGACTGACTGCCGCGATCGCCAGCGGAGAAACTCGAGCCAGCTGCTGCGTAGACAGGCCTCGTCTCGTATCAGTGTGATGCTCTGTCGTCTCGGTGGATGACGGTTTCGGGCACGGGTTTCCATCTGCAGTTCATTTTCCTCCTGTGTACGAGGGTGAGTCAAATGAAAACCTTAAACTTGTAATAACAAATCGAAATTTCTCGCCGTTATCCTGTAAGTTGGTAAGCGTGCTACAAACATGCAGAATGGCCTGTAGGTGGCAGCATAGTGCAGATGCCCATGTACCGTCGCAGTATCAGTATAAAGATGGCCGCCCCATTTCCGACTTGGATCAGGGAAGAACAGCGTTCTGTTATTTGGTTTTTGCGTAGTGAAGGTGTGAAACCTATTGAAATTCATCAACGAATGAAAGTTCAGTACGGTGATGCATATTTGTCACAGCAGAAAGTCTACGAATGGAGTAGGAAGTTCGCAAATGGTGGGCTTCAGTGGAAGATGCTCCTCATTCAAGTCAGGCACAACGAGTTGTGGCTCCACAGAACGTTGCAGCAGTTTAAGCCATAGTGAAGGAAAACCGCGGAGTGACACTGAATGACATTGCAGCATGTTTACAGATCAGTCACGGGTTAGCACACCACATTGTGCATGGTGTGCTCCAGTTTCACAAAGTGTCTGCAAGATGGGTGCCACGGCAGCTGACTCCTGAAATGAGAGAACGACGTGTTGATGCTTGTGAAGAACTTCTTCGGCGCTTTGAGCGAGAAGGTTATGGCTTCCTTACAAGAAGAGTTACTGGGGACGAAACCTGGGTTCACTTCCACCAACCGGAAACAAAGAAAGGGAACAAGAAATGGCGCCATTCCTCATCACCAAAACCAAAGAAGATTCGAGCAGAACCATCAGCAGAGAAGGTTAAGCTCTTTTGGGACGAAAAAGGCGTCATTTTGGAGCATTACATGCCTAGAGGGACCACTGTCACCAGTGCATCATACACAGATTTCCTTAGAAATCATCTGCGGTCTGCAACCAAATCAAAGCGACGTGGATTGCTGTCAGCAGGTGTCCTTTTGCAAAATGACAATGCAAACTCCACACTGCCTGTACAACAGTTGCAACTATCACAGACCTGCATTTTGAGTGTCTTCCTCATCCACCATATTCACAAGACCTTGCCCCAAGTGATTTCCATATGTTTGGACGCAATGGGAGGAAAGAAGTTCCATTCTGATGAAGAGGTACGCCACGCGGTGCATGAGTGGTTGCGCGGACTACAAAAAAAATTTGTTTTCTAAACGAATTTATGCACTTTGTAAGCGCTGGAGGACTTGAATTAAGCATTGGGCAAATTACGTTGAAAAATGATACAGCTTAGTATCACTTCTGCACGATAAATAATATTTAAAAAAATATTTAAGATTTTCATTTGACTCACCCTCGTACTAGAGAACATCAGAGATTTGAGAGAGTTCCAGGAGAAAAATAAAAGACAGATAGAATCCCGTGTCCGAAAGCGTCATCCATAGAGGCAATAGAGCTTCACATTCATAGGAGACAAAGCCTTTGTACGCACCAGCTAACTAAGGCTTCTTTGCTCGTGACTCTGGCAATCATCCGTTATCACTAAATAATAAACCACATTTCGAGGCGTTCCGCTTTCCGTCCATTAGCGTGCAAATTTAAGTTCGCGGCCAAACGGGCGGCGCCTATAAATTTGCGGCTCTGAGCGTCGTTACATGAAGTTTCGGGACACAGATTCCTATTTTCGATTTGTCCCTTTAAAACACCGTCCACAACCCCTCGTAGTTCGTCATAACATTTCTGGGACACGCTTTATATGTTTTTCATAACATCCGAACTATCATTGTATCTGAGAGTAAAACCAATGCAAGAGCAACATGTACAAATTATGAAGCTTAGTCACGCACTCACTGAAATTTACATGTCAGATCCACTCACTACATACCAAGAAACTCAGATTACTGAATGAATCACTTCTATAGCTAGACCTAAACTTACATGAAAACTCCGCCGCAGCCGCAGTGGTCCACAACCCCACGACGACTACCGCAGTCCACTTCACCCCTCCGCCGCCCCACACCGAATCACTCTTTCCGGGTTATTGTGCGGTTCGGCCACCGGTGGACGCCCCCTTCCACCCCCCTCCCCCCACATCAGACGTGTGTAACCCCAATGTTTGCTTGCGTGGAAGAGTAATGGCGGTGTGCGCATACGTGGAGAACTTGTTTGCGCAGAAATGGCCGGCATAGTGTAGCTGAGGCAGAATAAAGGAAACCACCCTGCATTCGCCGAGGCTGATGGAAAACCGCCTAATAACCATCCACAAACTGACCGGCTCACCGGACCTCGACACACGTCCGCCGGGCGGATTCGTGTCGTGGACCAGGTGCTCCTTCCCAATCCGGAAAGCCGTGAGCCAGACGGCTTGGCTAACCGGGCAGGGTGGGTAGAGGGGTAGTAGCGTATTTCTGGATTCCTCAAATTTTGTTCCTGAAAATTAGTAAATTGCTTTCATGGTTGCTCTTGTTGCCAGTATGTACATTAATAAGATTCTAACTTTCATAACACTTCTACTGCTTCAGCATTGGAAGTATCTGCTGAAGTAGAGACACCGTGCGTGTACCATTATTCCTCGAGCAGGAATATTTTCTCTGTCACGCCCGTATTACACTGTAAAATGACATTTGTCAAAGGCCTTTTATGAAAGAAGTTTTGTACAATATTTGACATTTGACAGGGTACTGTTGTATTTTTATCATATTACGGCTTTTAAAAAATACTAGTGCACCACGCAATGATTTGCAGTTACTAAATATGTTTGCGAATTGGATAAACAGTGTGTATCATAATTTATGGCGTAAGCGCCTATAGTTGAAAGTACACGATACTAGAAGCAAAAAAGGATCAGTAAACATAGGGTCGAATATGCATACCTTAAGAGCTACTAGCAATTTTTCGTCTTCGATACTGTGAAGCAAATCTCTTATACTGCAAGTTTTGCACATTTTGGGAAGTAGTAGTATGGGTCAAAACAAGAAAAAGTTACCAGTAAACATTTGCTCTAAAAGGCATACCTTAAAAGTTATGAGCAATTGCTCATCAGAAGAGTTGTGTTACCAAGTAGCGAAGATGAGCACGTGCTCATAGCTTTTAAGGTATGCATTTTAGAGTACATGTTTACTGGACATTTTTCTTGTTTTGGTCAATTCTACTACTTACCAAAATGTGGAAAGCAAAGAGCTTGCAGTAGAGGAGATTTGCTTCACAGTATCGAAGACGAAAAATTGCTCGCAGCGCTTAAGGTATGCATTTTCGACCCTATGTTTACTGATCCTTTTTTGCTTCTAGTATCGTGTACTTTCAACTGTAGGCGCTTACGCCATAAATTATGATACACACTGTATATCCTAATCTCCTTCTCGCCCCTCTCTGTCCATCTCCTCCTACCCCCCTCTCTCTGACCATCACCCCTCTCCGTGTCCATCTCGTCATTCCCCCTCTCTATTTCTATTCCTTCCCTCTTCCATCTGCCCGTTCCTCTTCCCTCCTCTCTCTAACCTTGAACATTATTTATCGGTATTGCAAACGAAAGATTGATTTGAAATCACTTAAAATCAGTGGATACATCGTCTAGGATCATTAGTATACAGGTTTTAAGAGAGACCTCTCCAGCTGCTGAATATGTGAGAACAGAAACTTCAGCGACAGTACTTCGCATAATTTTAATCTAAAACGTGAAGCTTTACAAAGTTTCGGACGATTCCGATTCCTTAGTAGCGCTTTAATCGTAGGCCCATAAGCCAAAATTCAACATTCCTACTCTCTGAAAAAACTGACTGTGACGAAGAAAACAAGACAGTGCACTGTTCTGTATACATTGTAATACGGGCTCTAGGTTGTGCAGAGACTGTAACGATGACTTACGAATGCGAAGAAACGCAGGTACAACTTTGGTGCCAAGAGATACTTTCTGAATGAAATTGGGTCAGAGAGGAACTACCTTTCATCAGATGACTAAATTGTTGGTATCGTAACTTGGATGATTCTTGTACTTGTTTCGTAAAATGTTTTTATCATTTTGTAACACTTACATCCAATACGAGTAGGTTTATTTTAAGTAACTGTGTATCTGCAATTTATGAAGTGCACATTCTGTGTTGTTTGAACTCCTTGATGTATGGGAAGAAAATTAGAGTTTTGTAATGTACATATGAAAACAGAAAAGAATATGTTGAAATTCTAAATTATTATAGTATGAATATGCTCATAATATATGCCCACCTTCGCTATTTGGAAACAACTCCTCTGATGAACAATTGCTCATAACTTTTAAGATATGCAATTTAGAGCTAATGTTTACTGGACATTTTTTCTTGTTATGTTTGTTAAAAGGTGGTTCAAGCTTAGGGCACTTGTATTTGTAACATGTAAACGCTGTAGGTAAGTCCCTCCGCAACGAAAGTGGAATGGCGTGATGTAAAAGGTGGGGTTGGCGGTCGAACTGAGCGGCTCCTTTATGTGAACAGCACGCAGTGTGTGGCTAGCCTTAGCACAGTACACCCCGCACCCGGACGGTGCTAAGAGAGGCAACTCCAAGCTGCATTAGAAGGGTTTTGCCTCGGATGTGGATCAGGATATTATTTGGTATTCAAGGAATAATGGAATGGCTCTAATATGTTGAAAATCCGACGCCAAGAATATACACTCCTGGAAATGGAAAAAAGAACACATTGACACCGGTGTATCAGACCCACCATACTTGCTCCGGACACTGCGAGGGGGCTGTACAAGCAATGATCACACGCACGGCACAGCGGACACACCAGGAACCGCGGTGTTGGCCGTCGAATGGCGCTAGCTGCGCAGCATTTGTGCACCGCCGCCGTCAGTGTCAGCCAGTTTGCCGTGCCATACGGAGCTCCATCGCAGTCTTTAAAACTGGTAGCATGCCGCGACAGCGTGGACGTGAACCGTATGTGCAGTTGACGGACTTTGAGCGAGGGCGTATAGTGGGCATGCGGGAGGCCGGGTGGACGTACCGCCGAATTGCTCAACACGTGGGGCGTGAGGTCTCCACAGTACATCGATGTTGTCGCCAGTGGTCGGCGGAAGGTGCACGTGCCCGTCGACCTGGGACCGGACCGCAGCGTCGCACGGATGCACGCCAAGACCGTAGGATCCTACGCAGTGCCGTAGGGGACCGCACCGCCACTTCCCAGCAAATTAGGGACACTGTTGCTCCTGGAGTATAAGCGAGGACCATTCGCAACCGTCTCCATGAAGCTGGGCTACGGTCCCGCTCACCGTTAGGCCGTCTTCCGCTCACGCCCCAACATCGTGGAGCCCGCTTCCAGTGGTGTCGCGACAGGCGTGAATGGAGGGACGAATGGAGACGTGTCATCTTCAGCGATGAGAGTCGCTTCTGCCTTGGTGCCAATGATGGTCGTATGCGTGTTTGGCGCCGTGCAGGTGAGCGCCACAATCAGGACTGCATACGACCAAGGCACACAGAGCCAACACCCGGCATCATGGTGTGGGGAGCGATCTCCTACATTGGCCGTACACCTATGGTGATCGTCGAGGGGACACTGAATAGTGCACGGTACATCCAAACCGTCATCGAACCCATCGTTCTACCATTCCTAGACCGGCAAGGGAACTTGCTGTTCCAACAGGACAATGCACGTCCGCATGTATCCCGTGCCACCCAACGTGCTCTAGAAGGTGTAAGTCAACTACCCTGGCCAGCAAGATCTCCGGATCTGTTTCCCATTGAGCATGTTTGGGACTGGATGAAGCGTCGTCTCACGCGGTCTGCACGTCCAGCACGAACGCTGGTCCAACTAAGGCGCCAGGTGGAAATGGCATGGCAAGCCGTTCCACAGGACTACATCCAGCATCTCTACGATCGTCTCCATGGGAGAATAGCAGCCTGCATTGCTGCGAAAGGTGGATATACACTGTACTAGTGCCGACATTGTGCATGCTCTGTTGCCTGTGTCTATGTGCGTGTGGTTCTGTCAGTGTGATCATGTGATGTATCTGACCCCAGGAATGTGTGAATAAAGTTTCCTCTTCCTGGGACAATGAATTCACGGTGTTCTTATTTCAATTTACAGCAGTGTATTTTATAGAGCACTCGCATATCAAGAGGAGTACAGTTATCCGTCATTTCGTCTGCCACTAATTAACAGAATTCATTCATTCAGTTACATAATGTGCATTGGCAAGGACCAGTTAATTTGTGTGTTGTTTCAATAATAATGAGGCAACGGTCTTGCAGTAGTGGATACACCGGTTTCCGTCAGATAACCGAAGTTAAGCGCTGTCGGGCGTGGCCGGCACTTGGATGGGTGACCCCAGGGCTGCCATGCGCTGTTGCCATCCTTCGGTGTGCACCCATCCTCGTGATGCCAGTTGAGGAGCTACTCGAGCGACTAGTAGCGGCTCTGGTCAAAGAAAACCATCATAACGACCAGGAGAGCGATGTGCTGACCACACGCCCCTCCTATCCGCGTCCTCAGCTGAGGACGATAACAACCCTAAGGACATCACATACATCAATGTTCGAGGCAGGATTCGAATCTGCGACCGTAGCAGTCGCGTGGTTCCGCACTGAAGAACCTAGAACCGCTCGGCCACACCGGCCGGGGCGGTCGTAAATATAAAGCACGAATTTATTCCAGGTCTTGCTCATACCCTTAACTCACAAGACCATTCGCCGCACGTTTCCGTATAGAAAAAGGCTACGTATATACACTCCTGGAAATGTAAAAAAGAACACATTGACACCGGTGTGTCAGACCCACCATACTTGCTCCGGACACTGCGAGAGGGCTGTACAAGCAATGATCACACGCACGGCACAGCGGACACACCAGGAAGCGCGGTGTTGGCTGTCGAATGGCGCTAGCTGCGCAGCATTTGTGCACCGCCGCCGTCAGTGTCAGCCAGTTTGCCGTGGCATACGGAGCTCCATCGCAGTCTTTAACACTGGTAGCATGCCGCGACAGCGTGGACGTGAACCGTATGTGCAGTTGACGGACTTTGAGCGAGGGCGTATAGTGGGCATGCGGGAGGCCGGGTGGACGTACCGCCGAGTTGATAACACGTGGGGCGTGAGGTCTCCACAGTACATCTATGTTGTCGCCAGTGGTCGGCGGAAGGTGCACGTGCCCGTCGACCGTAGGATCCTACGCAGTGCCGTAGGGGACCGCACCGCCACTTCCCAGCAAATTAGGGACACTGTTGCTCCTGGGGTATCGGCGAGGACCATTCGCAACCGTCTCCATGAAGCTGGGCTACGGTCCCGCACACCGTTAGGCCGTCTTCCACTCACGCCCCAACATCGTGCAGCCCGCCTCCGGTGGTGTCGCGACAGACGTGAATGGAGGGACGAATGGAGACGTGTCGTCTTCAGCGATGAGAGTCGCTTCTGCCTTGGTGCCAATGATGGTCGTATGGTCTGGTGATCGTCGAGGGGACACTGAATAGTGCACGTTGCATCCAAACCGTCATCGAACCCATCGTTCTACCATTCCTAGACCGGCAAGAGAACTTGCTGTTCCAACAGGACAATGCACATCCGCATGTATTCCGTGCCACCCAACGTGCTCTAGAAGGTGTAAGTCAACTACCCTGGCCAGCAAGATCTCCGGATCTGTCTCCCATTGAGCATGTTTGGTACTGGATGTAGCGTCGTCTCTCGTGGTCTGCACGTCCAGCACGAACGCTGGTCCAACTGAGGCGCCAGGTGGAAATGGCATGGCAAGCCGTTCCACAGGACTACATCCAGCATCTCTACGATCGTCTCCATGGGAGAATAGCAGCCTGCATTGCAGCGAAAGGTGGATATACACTGTACTAGTGCCGACATTGTGCATGCTCTGTTGCCTGTGTCTATGTGCCTGTGGTTCTGTCAGTGTGATCATGTGATGTATCTGACCCTAGGAATGTGTCAATAAAGTTTCCCCTTCGTGGGACAATGAATTCACGGTGTTCTTATTTCTATTTCCAGGAGTGTATTTTAATTAAACAGTAATGTTGCATTTATACTGCTCCCAAAATATCTTACCAACACTATCGTTGTGCCAAGCCATTTCTTATAATTTTTCATCAGAAAACTACAAAGTTCTTTACGTCCTTTATTTATTAACATTCGTGGTTTCATTTTAGTAATTTGTTCGTCGTCCTCTTTTCAACGTCAATATTACACTGGTGACCTTCATTCGGATATCTTTCCCATTCAACTCCGTTACGCAGTATCACTATTCGTGTAATGTCATTTGCGACTATGTCCGATGTGCTGACAATCACCCGTGGATTATTTCCTTCTAGACGGATTTTCTGTCTCTACAGACCAAGAACGTCTGTCACACATGTCATGCTCATACACTGACAACGAGCAACAGGTCTGTAGTTTGAATTCGCTAATTAATTAAACCTAAATGACGCAATACTGTATTTGAAGTTCAACAAACGTTATGGGCATTGGAATGAACTCATTACGGTTTCGTCACGAATGAATCACTTTTCTGTATCGCTACACAAAATGTCTTCCAAAGGTAATGAGATAGATTTTTTTTATTTTCGTAACGAAGAATTTCATTCTTTTTAGAGATCAAAGTTATCTTCTTCATAATTGACAGATACACACCAAAAAAGGTGTATTCGTAGAAGGCTGGAATTTCTGTTACGTGCTCGGTTACGCTCTTACAGATATGTTACGTAAAAAGAATAAAATGGAAGATGGAGAAAAATTAAGTAATCTATTTATCTTTTCGAAAGTAATCGGTGTAACTGTTAATACATATCCCACTGTGAGACAAGACGGTCAATTCCTTAATGAAAAATATTTGCCGCTCTCTAAGCAAACATGATGGACCCATGGGTGCACGCCTCCATCCAAAGCAATTCGACAGCCACGAATGTCTTTCTTCAGGGTGCCTAAAATATGGAAATCGTAAGGGGAGAGATCGGGACTGTGGGCCCGTCCACATGTTGCCAAGATAGTTTCGCTACAGAAATTACACTGGGAAGCTCATACACGTACCCCTTTCTCATGACATTTCCACATTTATGGAGTAATGAAGACATTCGTGGCCGTCGGTTTGCTGTGGACGAAGAGATCTACGCCTGGGTGCATTCATGGTTCCTTAGACAACAGCAAACATTTTTCCATGAAGGCATTGACCGTCACAGTGACAAATATATTAACAACTATGTCAAGTGGTTCAAATGGCCCTGAGCACTATGGGACTTAACTTCTGAGGTCATCAGTCCCCTAGAACTTAGAACTACTTAAACCTAACTAACCTAAGGACATCACACACATCTATGCCCAAGGCAGGATTCGAACCTGTGACCGTAGCGGTCGCGCGGTTCCAGACTGTAGCGCCTAGAAACGCTCGGCCAGCTATGACAGTTACTTTCGAAATAACCAGGTTACTTATTTTCTTCCAACTGTTTCTGTTATAACTAGGAATAACAACCACTTCAGTCTGGTTTATTAAATCACAGATCGCTTTTTAACAATTATGTTAGCCAAGCGTCTAGCCAGGCTCACATTTAGAAGTAATACATAATTAAAGTTCGGTTATACCAATGTCCAAATGCGCATGGCGGGGTGCACGACCCGTAATTATTCCCATGTCCAGTCTCTCCTAGTGAAGTCGCAAGATTTCCGCCGAGCAGGTGTGGTGCGGCGAGTCACCGGCAAGCAGCTGGAACACGGCGTGCTGCACTTCCCGATGTTAGTTTTGGAGAGCCAGCGTTCTTTCAACGCTCTGTCTCACGAAATGATCCTATGAGTTCGAATATGGCTTGTGTGTAGTAATGGCTTGGGGATTGTCCCCCCGGGTGGATGATGTTAGTGATGATTACGTTGATAGAGGTGGAGATGAGTATCCTGTTTTATGAGGATGAGAAGATGGTTACCGCCTGTAGTGGCGATGGAGTGTGTTGATTGGAGCTCTGAGTTGAGGGTGAGGGTTCCGTCCCTGTGTACTGATGAGCTGGTACGGTGATGAATGAGATGATTCATAGAATGTTTGTGATTTTTGCTTGATTAGGTGATAGAAAGAGGGTTGCCCTAGCATTGCCCTGATTTCCTCATTGCTGGTCAGTCTTGGTACGTCTGCAATAATTCTTAAGATTTTATTTTGGACCACCTCCAGTTGGGCTAGTTTAGTGTCTGCTGCCATGCTCCACACTTCAGAGCCGTAGAGGATGACAGGCAGGACTATTGTTTTCCAGATTCTGAGCTTTGCTGATATGGACAATCCCATTCCCTTTAATAATAGGTATAGTTGGTAGAGCCGGGCGGAGCCTTTGTTCCTAGCCTCTCTGATGTGATGCTTGAATGCCGGGTTTATATAAGGCTTGCTAGTTACTGGAGCCGTCGGCTGGGGTCGCTGTTTTCCAGGGAAAACCAATCCCAACGTTTCCTGGCGTAGCCAATTGCTGTGTGCTGACAAACGCGCGCGCGCGAACACAGCCAGCGATGTTAGCCGCGAGCCGCCCGGAGAAGTGCGGCCAGCGATGTATTTCTCGGCCACGTAAGGGAGCGTCCGTGTGAAGACGGCCAGCGATGGAACAGCTGGCCGGAAAGAGAAGTGCGGCCAACGAAGTATTTGGCGGCCGCGTACTGGAGCGCGTTGTTCGGTGTTTGTTAAAAGTGGTGCATACCACAGTCTAGTTTTCATTTGACTTCCAATTACACAAAGCACCGACATTTAGGCCTTTCAAACGCTTTTAGAGCCGGGGGGGGGGGGGGGGGGGGGGGAACATACAGAATTTACATGGACTGCGATCCGCTGAAAACGGGATCTGCAAAGCCCCAGGAATGCCATTTCTTGCCGAAAATTCATTGATGCTGATTGCCGTGTCTCAATACGCTCGTGTGGCAATACGCTTTCTCGTGGTGCAGCCATCCTTTCTTGAGAGTCAAGGGACCTTTGACTGACATTCTGCTTTGGAAGCACATATACTAAGTGGATGATTCTCCCTGTTAGCGGAAAAAATAAATATTGGGTTTGCTCATGCTCACTTTCTTGGAGAGACGAGAGTTTACATTATGCCACTCACGACTTTAATTTTTTTTTTTTTTTCGGAGTAACTTTCGAATGTACATGATTCTTCACCTCCGATTCTGGTTCCCTCTGAAGATGTTCTAGAAATCAAATGTTCTTTTGAATGATACGAAAGATTTTTGGGTATGGTACTGCGTCATATTGTAAATAACTTTTAGTAATAAAATCAAAGTTTCGGCAGCTGTTAAGATTATGATGTAACTTCATGCTCAGCAGAGAAGTTATGACAAAATACTCTGAACTAGAGAATATACCAGCAGATCCAGATGAATGTAAGTGTAACCGTTGCCGAAACATTGGTTTCACAAGTAATAGTTCTTTTTTTTGCAGTGTGACGTAGTACTACACCTAAAAACGTTAATGCCAACTGATTGTGGCCACGGAAGACTATGCAGCTTCATACTTCCGATTGTTCTACTGCTCGCTCTTGAGGTTCTTTCGAACCGCCTATGTGCACTCTTGTCGCTTGTCCAAACGCTTTGTTAAAATGTGAGGCACTCTAAAGATGTTGAAATTTAGCACGCAACTGACAATCTTCACCGTTAATCGTCGATTTGACCCCATGACACATTTAACATTTTCCACATTGTCACACCCCTTGTGGTAGAAGATATTTTTTCACAAGCTTCGCTTTTCGTTTCGTCTCGCACTGCTAAAAAATATCTTGTACTTTACCGACCACACGTGCCTTGTTTAGGGAATGTGTAAGGGTATTGTCATATCGCTGGCTTAGTTGTGGAGTATCTTTGCGGGCAGCCGCGTCTGGAGAGAGTCAAGCGCGGGACACAGAACTGTTACGTTGTGTAGTGTGTAGCTCTGCAAGTGAGAGGCGTTGTTAGCATGGAAGTTGAAATGTTGCTACAATTGTTATTACAGTAAATTGATAAAATAAGTAAATTATTCAGAGGAAAGTGCGTCAAGAAGTAATTTAAAAATGAGCAGTGCTGCTGATAACGTATTTATGTATCCTCACGTTGCGTGTTGTACCGTACAGTATCAATCATCATCGCCGTGTTCGGTCTCCTAGAATGAACTAATGTGAATCAGTAATACTATTTTTTGCAAAAGAGAGCATTTAAGTGCGAGTGTCTTGTAGCGAGCGTGAGAACGTGCGTTGGATCATCGCGTTCCGCATCATCAACCATCAGCCGCGCCGCGACGGTTACGCGCACGCTCGTACAAGTGAAGAACTGTGAACTGTAAATTTAACCTTGTGAACAGTGATAAAATTTATTACTAGTGTCAAGGAGGACTGGTACCAAATATCTGTGTATGCGTGACGAGCGTAAGAGCTTTCCTGCGACCATTCTGCTTCCTCATCATCAATAATCATCCGCGCCGTGTTCGGTACGAGTACGCTCGTCCAAGTGGACAGATAGTCATCAAGACTTTCAGTTGAGATAAACATTCACGACTTATAGTGTAAACAGTGCAACCCGTGATTTCCATATCAAATGGCTCTGAGCACTATGGGCCTCAACTGCTGCGGTCATCAGTCCCCTAGAACTTAGAACTACTTAAACCTAACTAACCTAAGGACTTCGCACACATCCATGCCCGAGGCAGGATTCGAACCTGCGACCGTAGCGGTCACGCGGTTCCAGACTGTAGCGCCTAGAACCGCACGGCCACCCCGGCCGGCGATTTCCATATCGTCTCAGAACATAGATGTTCATACGAGACGTAGGGCAGTGTTGTGCTTGACGTTGAGTGGCTCCCCTGAATCTGCTTGAATATTTTGTTTCAGGCAAGCCAGCAGCAGTATGGAGCAGAACAGTACGACGGCCGCGGGACTATCATGTGCGTGGAGTGGACAGGGCGCACGATCAAGAAAAGCAGAAGAGACAACCAGTTTCTAGGTACCACTCCACCCATTCGTACTCCCGCGCGTGTTACAAGTGTTCTACATAAATCCTGTGTAACGTTTTCTAATGCAGAGTAGTAAACTCGCCAAGCATCAGACGCATTTGCCTAACACAACTCATTTCAAACGCTTTCATCACTCGTGTAGCCGGCCCGATTAGTTTCCTAACGCACTTCATGTTAACCGTAGAATGCAGGCTTTCACGACCGGTATTTGCAAAAGAGCCGATAATTGTGTCATTCAATAGTTTTATGCGTGTAAGGGTGTGGTCCAAGGCAAAAATTCTCTGCCTAACGTTTCGTCCTCCAACGCTGGAGACATAATCAGACGTTTCGGCGACTCAGAAGTCAGTAGCAGCCTCGAACAAGTTTAGCAAGTCCAACTGTTTACAAGTATCCGCGCAAGTCAGTTCGTGACGTCATCAGACCGCTGCTTGAGGTCCATAGCATATGCCCGCTATCATAGGCAGCTGTCAAACGATCGACTTGCTAAACTTGCTAGAGCCTGAACAACTTTCCGAGTCGTTTAAGCATCTGATGGTGACTTCAACATAGGAAGACCAAACGTTAGGCAAAGAATTATGAACTGGATCACGGCCTTGTGATCATAAAATAAATGTCAGCAATTACACCTCGTATTATGTGCGTTGTTCGTTATCGATTTGTCTGAACACTATGCCCCATTCAGTCTTAAATGAATGAAAGCCTCTTATATTTTATGTGTATCATGAAATATTGTCCACACACGGGAAGTAAAGGAATGTTTCCCCAGTTCGGTGGCTGGCATTAACTGTGCCCACCATATCTTTGCAGAATGAGGTTAAATTCTGCGCCAGAGTTCGGTGGCCGATCAGAGCAGTATAACAGGGACCAGTCCACACTTATATATTCGGGGCGGGAACAAGTGCCAATAAACTTTAAACGTCATATGTATCTTTCATTCATCATGTCTTGGAGACAATGTTATGGCAGAGCGTAAACAGTGGTACTGCGGCACGTATTACTCATGTTTTATTATGGTTTTCACAACACTGATGTAGAAATGTCATGTTCAATCCAGAATTTATGAAGTTTTAAGTTCGCGAATAAAAAATGAAGACAGATACCCGTAACTGGCGGACTAGTTGCGCAATTAACCTTCGCAGTACCCCGAAGCAAGGAGTATCAGGCGGCTCACCCCACAGTGCAATTAATCTAGCCAAACACCGCTTGGGCGGTTCGCCCTGCAGCCTAGTTGTCGAACTGTGGAGAACAACGCTGGCTGGTTCACAGGCTGATTGAGATAAACTGTTCAGTTACTGCCAGACAAACATATCGTAAATTTCAGCAAACACCTCTCCACTGATGGGCATAGTGTGTCTTTTCAGAGCTTCCTTAATTACAGTGATACGGGGAACAATTTCGCTTTTTCAAATACAAGTAAAGTAATTTCTGTTGATATCAATAAACAGTCGAAATCGGGTATAGTGATGTCAGAGGGACCGACGGTTTACGGTCGTTATTGCAGATAGTCGCGCAAACTCAATTTTTCCTTCGATTCTTGATAAAAATTTTCGAATTTTTCCTTTCACTTTTGATAAAAATTTTGTATCTGTAAATTTTAGGCTGCCATGAAATTAACTCTTCAAAAGTAGTAGAAATACAGTACTCCTACAGTACTTACAATATAGTATTTGTGGAGAAGGAATGAAGGGAAAATTTTTGTTTGTTTATGTAATAAGTTCCATCAATAAAATGCCAGCAGAATGTGCAAACCTTTAATAAGTGAAGAAAGAAGTAGCAAGAACGTAAACTGTTCAGTAATGTCAAACACTCTTTTCGATAATGAACCAGATGAAATACTGAACCTGTTTAAAACTTACTGGGAGGACTGCACAGCATAATAGTCAACAATGATACAACTTCGTTCCAGTTATGTATTACAAAAATTGACCGACTGCAGAAAATGAGAACACAGTTTTCTATGCGTAAATCATAGGGAAGTTTACACTTTCTCCTATACCTCTCTTTAAAATGTTGTACAAATACGATGTACTGTACGTAACGCATTGTTGATATCCAACACACATAACCACAAAACATCAGTAGCGAATGCTCTGTCATTCCACTCCTGTACTTTCAAAAAACAACATATTGGCATTTAATTTTCTAGTTTTCTACAGTCTCAGCAAATAGAGTGTTGTTTATTTTCTAAATAGTTGTTAAACTTTAAAATTCAATGGAGTAAAACGTAGTAGTTCTATCCCATTTACGATAATCAGTTACATTTGCTTGTTTTTAGCATCTAAGATATGCGTACGTATCTTGCATTTGACGATATATTTGTTTTAATGACTGATTTTAAACCAACAATCCACAGCAAACAAAGCTTGAAAATAGGCGTTACATTGCTGTTACTAAAACCCAAATGGGTAATAAAAAAATCAACATTGGGAGTATAGCCCACATATTTCTGCGAAAGCATAATAAGAAATAAGTCGTTTTATATGGTAGGTCGCTATATGCGATGTCGTATTACGCGACCGTTAAGATTTCGCTGTTACAGACAATACATCGTTATAATCGATGTCGCCGTAAATGGTATCAACAGTGTGTCTGAAAGTCAGGGACTGAAGTGGATTCCACAAACCAAAAACCGAAAGCAGATTCGAGTAAAATTATATTATTTAAAAGTCAGGGTTTATCTGTTTTGAACACCACACCAGTAGTTATCTTCTGATTAAATTTATGATTTCATATTCAAATAAGAAATATTCCACGATAGATAAGGAGGAAAGTATATGATGCATCACCATCGTGTTTGTCCAAAAAATGGAAAAGTAGAAGTGCAGCTTTAATTCTGTGTGTGTCATTCATTCAACTACTGTAGGTTACTAAGAAAGAAAACGTCCAAGAGAAATTAGGTTATTTCATTAACTTACGGAGAGCCCAGAAATAACTATAACAGAACAGCTGAGTTTTGCGTACTAAAATATCCTGGTCTTGGCATGTAGACGACCTATCAGGACTGCAGAAGACGCAAGCAGTTCTGTTGTTCGGTTCCGATACGAAGCCAGTATGAGGAAAGCTACTGAAAAATATTTTACAAAACAAGGAGTGTCATCCGTGGCCCATAAATACACAATATATGAGCAAATCAATGTAGTACTTGGGATCGAGTGCTGTCCTATATGGCGGTGTAACACAGGAACCGTGATAGAGAGAGGAAGTATGGTTAGAGAGAGAGTGGAAGACGTGAAATGGACATATGAAATAAGTAAATAGGTTGCGTTACACAAGGTGAATTGGAAATGATAAATACTAGAGACAAGATGAGGAAAGGGAATTCGCTAGAATACTGTCTGAGGACAGAATGCATTAGAAGGAATGGCCACTGGGAACAGGCCCAGAGGAAAAGAAGGTACCAACTAACTGACGGGATCAATACGAAATTATCATCTGCAGCTAGGAAAGGGATCGCCTAAAACTAAGTGTGTTGTAGGATGGGTGACTTGCGGTGAAGGACCTACCTAATGAGCACAAATGTCAACACCACCACCAAAACCGCCAATAACATCACCATCAATACTATATTCGTAGCTGTCGCCATCATCGTTATTATTCAGAACATGTGTCATAAAGCTGGGCCCAGTATCGTAGATACATTCCAATGATACAAAATCAACATATAGAGAAAGAATTATATGAACACCGAAAAATGTTGCTGCAAGTCTGTAGTACAAAAACAAAATGCAGGTGACAGGTAAATCAATCGATATGGGAGACACAGTACGACTTAATGTCGTCAAAATAATTAGAGACGGCGGGAAAGAAATTTCAATCCTACTGCCCCACAATTCACCTTTTACTAGTTAGGAAAAGCGCAATAAAACTGAATCACCAAATGGAATATTTTCCGTTCTGTTGAAAAGCGAGTGCCGTTTCTCAATCTCTATGCCACAAGTGTTTCTCAAAAGAGGGTATAAACACGAATTCTGAGAACGAGATCTTAATGTGCTACAAAGTGGTTTGGTCACCCATTATTTGTAAGTGGTCACCCAACCACAGTTAATTATTTTTACCTGTTTTGTACTGGTATTTTATTTATAGTTTTTTCTACCAGTTTTGACGTGCTGTGTCCAGTCTTGAAATTTGAGCATTTGCAATTCTCGCAAAGATCGGCTCTGAATTGATCGTTGTTTAAAAGATCTTGGTTGCACTCGTCGTCAACATTTATTTTGGGAACGGGCGCTGATAACCTCGTTGTTGGCCGCCCTAAAATACTAATCATCATCATCATCATCATCATCATCACGTCCTTGCATCATCCAATAGGTAATAGTCGACGACGCATTCTGCGGCTACGATACGCGAATTTCGTCGCCTGACCTGATGCTATCATGCCGTATGCACCCATATAGCATCGAGAATACTATGAACAAATAGTGGCCTTGGTGTTGAACTTTACTATCGAACTACAAGTAACGCAGAATTCAGTGGGTGCAAAAATACGAGCGGCCAACGAAGATCTCGTGCCGTGCAAAACAGATCCCCAGCTGGACGCCTGCTGTGTTTACGACGCTGGCATGGAGCGTCGGCTGTGAGGCGCTAAGTGGTGCGAGAAGGCCATGCTGACGTCACAGCGACAGCGTGTTCCTATTCGCCATGTTGTTCTCTCGGGCACCGGCAGATGTCTCCATAGACAGCCGCCTACGCAGTATCCATTCCGTTCGGCAAACAGACGTCAATCACACGGAAACCAGAGCAAACCTACAGCACTGCAAAGACAGAGGCCCATCTCCGTAGTCAGAATTCAGATTGTGCGATGTTACAATGCGTCATTGCAACAAAGACAGACTTTATCGAGAATGTGTATCTTGGGCCCTTGTGTTCTGGCATGATCTTTTTTTAATGAATCCATCTTTGTTATGCAGGTATTAATGAGACGATCACCTGCTTTGGTCTTATTTTCTTCTGTGTTAATGCTTCTCAACAATGTGTACTACACTCAGTGACCTCGAAACCTATTTTATACATTCTGTTCGTCATCTCCCACTTTCGGTAAGCACATTAACTGACCACTGATGCTGTGCTCTTCACGCGGATAATCAAAGCCTTTGTCTAGAAAATTATTTCCGCTCTCTTAAACTAGTGTTCTCAGTATCTCCACACTTCCAACTTATAAACGATACATTATGTCTCCACATAAATGTTATAAACTACATCGTTGTCTCTCGCTGCATTTTAAATGTTTCAAGTTCATTCTTCGCTAGTTTTCCACTAAGTCATCTTTTCTCTTCTCTAAATGCGAAATTTTTGGAGCTTCCTCCTACGTTCCATGCCAATACTAATACAAGTAGGATGATTCACCAAAGCTATTCGCAGCCTCAACAGTACGCTTCCATATGTTTCTTTCCTAAACTATCCCCCGCAATCGTCCTTCCTGTGTTGATTATCTGTATTGGTTATGCAAGTCTGCAGGCTTTCGTGGCCTTTGGCATTGAAGGTGAAATCTTCTCGGTTATTAGGCCATGTCAAGTGTCTTCTAAAATGTTCGACGTTTCGACCCCTCTGCTGGCATCTTCCTCAAGATCTTTTCGTGCCCACTACAGCGAGAACACTGTCAGAGACGATTTTTTTTTTACTTTATTGAATTTCGATTCCTCCAAAAGGGGGCGGGCTGGCAGCAGCTTAGTACGCTACTCTACAGCCTACAGACTTTTTAAAAACGTAAGAAGAAAAGAAACAAGAAAAACAGGCGATAAAACAGTGACTTACATTGCAAAAATGGCGGAAAATTGTGGAAAGTTAAATCATAAAGCAAAGGGGTGGCAACGTTAATAAAACATACTGGAATCAGACAAGTGACATAGTAGGCACACAACAAAAAAAACATGGCGACAGTCTGGTTTCTGTTCGCAAGAGATAAGAAATCACACCCAGCGACAGTATGATGGCCATTCGCAACAATTCCCAAAAGACACACAACACTGAACACCCACTGTAAAACATTCACTGTAAAACACTGCACGAAAATTTTGGCACAAAGATGACACTTCCTAGCCAAGGCATGATTGGGGGGAGGGGGGGAGGGGGACACCTGGATGATGGAGGAAAACAAGGAGGGAGGAGAGGAAACAACGAAAGGGGGGGGGGACCAAAGGAGGGAGAGGACTCATAAGGGGGGAGAGGGGCAGGGCAGATGCGAGAGGGAATGGGAAAAGGCAGAGGAGGGAAATGCTAAAGGACTCAGGGGAGAGAAGGGGGGCAGACAGAGGGTAAGTGCAGAAAGAAAAGAGGATGGAAGGGGGGAGAGGGAGCCCAGAAAAAGGACAGAGGAAAGGAGAGGGAGTGAGGATCAGAGTTGATAGGAGGGATAAATGGAGGGAGAAGGGAGAGAGGGCATCATTTGGGATGGGGAGTTGATGGAAACCATCTTGGGAAAGGAGATGAAGGGTGTAGAGATGGAGGGTAGGGAGACACAACAATGAAGACGTGGCAGAGGGTAGGCATGGGAGAGGAGAGAAGCAACCAGGGGTGAGAGGGGTCAAGGCGGCGGGAGGTGTAGCGTATGCAGATATGTTCGAGGAATAGGAGCAGATGGGGGAAAGTAATGAGGTCGTAGAAGATCTGCGTGGGGGACGGGAGGCGTAAATGGAAGGTGAGGTGGAGTGAATGGCACTTGGGGATATGGAGGAACTTATCGAATCTGGGGGGGAGGGGGGCAGATATACAGGCAGGACTGGAATAACAGAGGATGGGACGGATTAAGGATTTGTAGGTGTGGAGGATGGTAGTGGGATGCAACCCCCATGTCCGGCCAGAGAGGAGTTTGAGGAGTCGGAGATGGTTGTGGGCTCTGGATTGGATGGAGCGGAGATGAGGGACCCAGGTGAGGTGACGGTCAATGGTGATGCCAAGGAAGGAGAGGGTGGGGGTGAGGCGGACAGGACGGGTGCAGACGGTAAGGGAGAAATCCAGGAGCGAGTGGTACGACCTTACAATGATTGCCTGGGTCTTGGAAGGATTGATTTTCAGGAGCCACTGGTTACACCATGCGGCAAAAAGGTCAAGGTGATTCTGGAGAAGGCGTTGAGACGGTTGGAGGGTTCATCTACATCTCCAGGATTACTCTGCAATTCACATTTAAGTGCTTGGCAGAGGGTTCATTGAACCACAATCATACTATCTCTCTACCACTCCACTCCCGAATAGCGCGCGGGAAAAACGAACACCTAAACCTTTCTGTTCGAGCTCTGATTTCTCTTATTTTATTTTGTTGATCGTTCCTACCTATGTAGGTTGGACTCAACAAACATCAGGAGCAACATTGTCTCTTATGGTCTCCATTGTATCTGACACTGGGACGGTAGTAAATAACGATGTCACATCGAAGCTAACAAGAATGTCACCTGCAGACATTCTCGGTGTGCGTATAGTTTCTAAGAAATGTTTCGAACCTTTTATAAAAATATTTGTTCTACCAACTGGATGTCTGTTTGCCAGATAAATGACGTGCTAAAAAATAAGTCGGCGACTTAATCCCACTGCCTATAGGCCTCAAAGGAACCGATTCCTTCTGTATTTTTGGTAGTCCGTGCATTCTGGGTGAGACTGGTATTCGAGGTGTTAAATTCTTTGTACTAGAGCTGTCCAGTCTGGAGTCTGACATCAGGTTTTTCACTTTCCGAACGATTCTGTTGGTCGGATCGCTTTATAAGTGGACGCGACACTCGTCTCTGACAGTGTTCTAGCAGTAGTGGACACCAAAAGATCCTGAGGAAAATTGCAGCAGAGGGGTCGAAACGTCGAACATTTTAGAAGAAACATGACGCGGTGTAATAACCCAGAAGATTTTAGCTTCATCTGTATTGTTTATTAGAAAGTAGATTTTTTTCTCTTTGTTGCTTCTCGTCACTTTCGTATATTCGTTGGTTATCCTGTTTTCCCAAAATACTTCCCAGTTATTCAACAAATTCTCTATGTCTTTCTAATTTTTACTGATAAAGAGTACCTCGTCTGAAAAATTTAGTATTGGGTTCTCCTACACTCACATTTTTATTCCCGTTTCGATGCAGTTTTTACCTCCCATTCTGCTTCTTCAGAGTGAAAAACAAATAACGTCGTCCATTACCTTCATCGCTACTTTACACGTCTCTTATCCTGTTTCTCCCTCTATCTCTCTTTTAAATTATTATTATTATTATTATTATTATTATTATTATTACCGAGCTAGATGGTGGCGCAATGGTTAGTGCAATGGACTCGCATTCGAGAGTACAACAATTCAAATCCGCGTCTGGGTTTCCAGGTTCAGGTTTCCTTTGAGTCCCTTAAATTGCTCCATAGAAATGCCGACATGACTTCTATGAAAGGATACGGCTGACCTTCCCCACTCTTTAAAGAATCTGAGCTTGTGCTCCATCTTTAATGCCCTCGGCGTCGACGGCACATTAAATCCTAAGCCTCCATCGTTCTTTCTTATTAGTCTTTTCTCTTTTTCTCTTTCTCTCTCTCTCTCTCTCTCTCTCTCTCTCTCTCTCCCTCCCTCTCTCTTTCTCCCTCTCCCTCTCTCTCTCTCTCTCTCTCTCTCTCTCTCTCTCTCTCTCTATCTATCTACCTCTTAAAACAAATACACATCGGACTCGTATTCGGAATAAGGGGATTCACATACACATCCAGGTACCGTGGTTTAGGTTTTACTTGACTTTTCCTTATCAGTTGAGGAACACTGAAATCTGTTATGTTCCACATAGTTGTTCTATCTGAGTTTCTCTGCCATGTCTAATGACGTTGTCGTCGACAGTACGTTAAAAGCTAAAATTTCTCCCATATCCCCTTTAGACACTGCACTTCATTACCTAATTTAGTAGTTCATCCTCGTTCTTGATCCCTACCAGACGTTTCGCGCTACGCTGTCGAAAGATTCATCTAGGTCAACAAATGCTACATTGGTATTCAAATTTTCCTAAGTTGTTCCATCCAGCACTAAGGCCAGCGTTGTTCCTACTGTACATTTATCCAACCGAAATCAATATTATTGTTATTCTGTTTCTCCTAGTATTATTTCTTTTACTTATTTAAAAAAAGTTTCTAGCCAGTTAATTAGTTTATAGATATCCGCTTCAGTTTGTACTAATATTTATTCAAACCAAGGCCAGTTTCAGGATGTTAAAATCCCATCTTCAGGTGTATGAAATGATTGTATTTGGCAGTAGTAGGCGTTCCTACCGTGCGGCTGCCCGGTGGCGGACTGGAGATCTTTCAGTGACTGAACCGACCGCCTGTTATGTGTTACCTAATACAATTATTTCATCCACCTTCAAAACGGGATTTTAATATCTCGAAACTGTCGAGATTTGAATAAATATTAGTGAAGTTGAAGAGGCTGTCCTTAAATTAATTTTCATGCCTCTCAGTTACGGATGTCCTATGTACCAAATCTTGTTTAGCCAGTAACACATAAGTAGGAGATGTCAGACAGATTGGTGGGCAGTTCTGAATTGAAGAGCCAAAAAAACTATAACACCTGCCTGATATAGTTTATGGCCCCCATGAGCACGCAGGGTGCTTTAAACGTCGTAGCATAGACTCGACTAATGTCTGAAGTAGTGCTGGAGGCAACTGACACCATCAATCCTGCAGGGCTGTCCATAAATACGTAAGAGTACGACGGGGTGGAGATCTCTTCTGAACAGCACGTTGCAAAGCATCCCAGATGTTCTCAATAATGTTCATGTCTGGGGAGTTTGGTGGCCAGAGGAAGTGTTTAAACCCAGAAAAATGTTCCTGGACTACGTGTGTGGTGTCGCATTGTCATGCTGGAATTGCCAAAGTCTGTCAGAATGCCCAATGGATATGAATGGATGCAGGTGATCAGACGTGAAGCTTACGTAGGTGTCACCTGTCAAAGTCGTATCTATACCTATCATGGATCCCATATAACTAAATTGCACACGCTCCACACCATTATACCAGAGCCTTCGCAAACTTGAACAGTCCCCTGCTAGCCTGCAGGGTCCATGGATTCATGAGGTTGTCTTCATACCCTTACTCGTCCATCTGCTAGATGCAATTTCAAACGAAACTCGTCCGACGAGGCAACATGTTTCCAGTCACCAACAGTCAAATGTCGGTGCTGACGGGCCCTGGCGAGGCGTGAAAATTTGTGTCGTGAATGTTCATGGTACACGTTTGGGCCTTCGTCTCCAAAAGCCAATATCGATGATGTTTCGTTTATTGGTTCGCACGCTGACGCTTAGTGATGCCCGAGCTTTAAAATCTGCAGTAATTTGCGGAAGGGTTGCACTTGAGTCACGTTGAACGATTCTCTTCAGTCGTCGTTGGTCCCACTCTTGCAGGATGTTTGTCCGGCCGCAGCGATGTGTGAGATCTGATGTTTTACCGGATACTCACGGTACACTCGTGAAGGGGTCGTACGGGAAAATTCCCATTCCGTTGCTGTCTTGGACATGCTGTGTCCTATCGCACGTGCGCCGACAATAACACCACGTTGAAACGCGCTTAAATCTTGACAATCTGCCATTGTATCAGCAGTAACCGATCTATCAACTGTGCCAGACCCTCGCTGTATAATGTAACCACTGCCGACCGCAACGCCGTATTCTGCCGGTTTACATAACTCTGTATTTGAATACGCTGCCTCTACCAGTTTCTTTGGCGTTTCAGTATATATTTAATCTGCGGAAGCCCCAGTATGGCGCTAAAATTCCTTATGAGCTCCGATTTCTCTAATTGTTTTTCACTGGGGTAATTTTGGGAGACATACGTGGGATGAAATAATATACACTCCTGGAAATTGAAATAAGAACACCGTGAATTCATTGTCCCAGGAAGAGGAAACTTTATTCACACATTCCTGGGGTCAGATACATCACATGATCACACTGACAGAACCACAGGCACATAGACACAGGCAACAGAGCATCCACAATGTCGGCACTAGTACAGTGTATATCCACCTTTCGCAGCAATGCAGGCTGCTATTCTCCCATGGAGACGATCGTAGAGATGCTGGATGTAGTCCTGTGGAACGGCTTGCCATGCCATTTCCACCTGGCGCCTCAGTTGGACCAGCGTTCGTGCTGGACGTGCAGACCGCGCGTGAGACGACGCTTCATCCAGTCCCAAACATGCTCAATGGGGGACATATCCGGAGATCTTGCTGGCCAGGGTAGTTGACTTACACCTTCTAGAGCACGTTGGGTGGCACGGGATACATGCGGACGTGCATTGTCCTGTTGGAACAGCAAGTTCCCTTGCCGGTCTAGGAATGGTAGAACGACGGGTTCGATGACAGTTTGGATGTACCGTGCACTATTCAGTGTCCCCTCGACGATCACCAGAGGTGTACGGCCAATGTAGGAGATCGCTCCCCACACCATGATGCCGGGTGTTGGCCCTGTGTGCCTCGGACGTATGCAGTCCTGATTGTGGCGCTCACCTGCACAGCGCCAAACACGCATACGACCATCATTGGCACCAAGGCAGAAGCGACTCTCATTGCTGAAGATGACACGTCTCCATTCGTCCCTCCATTCACGCCTGTCACGACACCAATGGAGGCGGGCTGCACGATGTTGGGGCGTGAGCGGAAGACGGCCTAACGGTGTGAGGGAACGTAGCCCAGCTTCATGGAGACGGTTGCGAATGGTCCTCGCCGCTACCCCAGGAGCAACAGTGTCCCTAATTTTCTGGGAAGTGGCGGTGCGGTCCCCTACGGCACTGCGTAGGATCCTACGGTCTTGGCGTGCTTCCGTGCGTCGCTGCGGTCCGGTCCCAGGTCCACGGGCACGTGCACCTTCCGCCGACCACTGGCGATAACATCGATGTACTGTGGAGACTTCACGCTCCACGTGTTGAGCAATTCGGCGGTACGTCCACCCGGCGTCCCGCATGCCCACTATACGCCCTCGCTCAAAGTCCGTCAATTGCACATACGGTTCACGTCCATGCTGTTGCGGCATGCTACCAGTGTTAAAGACTGCGATGGAGCTCCGTATGCCACAGCAAACTGGCTGACACTGACGGTGGCGGTGCACAAATGCTGCGCAGCTAGCGCCATTCGACAGCCAACACCGCGGTTCCTGGTGTGTCCGCTGTGCCGTGCGTGTGATCATTGCTTGTACAGCCCTCTCGCAGTGTCCGGAGCAAGTATGGTGGGTCTGACACACCGGTGTCAATGTGTTCTTTTTTCCATTTCCAGGAGTGTACATTCTAACTCTTTTTAGAACACATACTCCCGGAATTTCGACAGTAACCATATACATCGTCTCCTTTGTAGTGACTACAATTGGAGTATCTTGAGTGCCCCATAACGCTGAAATGTTTGCTGTACAGACCCCTGTCGAATAAGTGCCGCTCTTCGGGGCTTCTTTTCTATCTATCCTGCTAATCCTACTTGGTAATGGTCCCACACTGATATTTCTCGTTATAGAATCGATGTTGTTTGTTATGGAGTAGGTTTCGTTCTCCAGGAACGTCATAATGCGTGAGCATGGGACATGCTCCGTAATCCTACAATAGCGATATTGACGTGCAAGGCGGGTCTGAAACGCTTGGTCAGTAGCCTCATAAAATAAAGGAAATAAGAGTTACAGTACCATTACTAGCCTTCAAAGTATTCCCATTAGCTAGAACACACTTCTGACACTGGTAAAGCTGTTGGGAAAATTTAAAGCTGAATCGCTCGAATAACTGCGATCACGCACGCATTGTTCGGCATCAACAAGGTCTGTGTGCTCAGCTTCCTCGTTCAGCACAAGGTGACTGACGCTTTGACGCTTCTTATTCTCACGATTTGTCGCCGCCAGACTACTTCCTGGTTCCCCGCCTGAAGCGTTTACGCTTCGCACACATTGCTGGTGACAACGGTGCTCCCAGCAGTTCCACATCGAGCGTTTTCTGACAGTTTCCAACAGCTGAACGACCGATGTCAGAAATTTGTTGTATCTAATGGTGATGTAACTGATGTTTCCTTTATTTCCTTAGACCAATCACCGAACTTTTCAGGCAGACCTTGCATAATTACGTGCATCAATTCGACGACCTTTCTAAAGCAGAAATGACCAGTGCTCTTTCCTTTCATTTTTTTTCCCTCTCGCTTGGTACATCTTCATCTGCATATACACTACTGGCCATTAAAATTGCTACACAACGAAGATGGCTTGCTACAGACGCGAAATTTAACCGACAGGAAGACGATGCTGTGATATGCAAACGATTAGCTTTTCAGAGCATTCACACAAGGTTGGCGCCGGTATTGACACCTACAACGTGCTGACATGAGGAAAGTTTCAAACCGATTTCTCATACACAAGGAGCAGTTGACCGGAGTTGCCTGGTGAAACGTTGTTGTGATGCCTTATGTAAGGAGGAGAAATGCGTACCATCACGTTCCGATTTTGATAAAGGTCGAATTGTACCCTATTGCGATTGCGGTTTATCGTATCTCCACATTGCTGCTCACGTTGGTCGAGATCCAACGACTGTTAGTAGAATATGGAATCGCTGGGCTCAGGAGTGTAATACGGAACGCCGTGCTGGATCCCAACGGCCTCGTATCACTAGCAGTCGAGATGAGAGGCATCTTATCCGCATGGCTGTAACGGATCGTGCAGCCACGTTTCGATCCCTGAGTCAACAGATGGGGGCGTTTGTAAGACAACAACCAGCTGCACGAACAGTTCGACGACGTTTGCAGCAGCATGCACTATCAGCTCGGAGACTATGGCTACTTTTACCCTTGACGCTGCATCACAAACAGCAGCGCCTGCAATGGTGTACTCAACTACGAACCTGGGCGCATGAATGGTAAAACGTCATTTTTTCGGATGAATCCAGGTTCTGTTTACAGCATCATGATGGTCGCATTCCTGTTTGGAGTCATCGCGGTGAACTCACATTGGAAGCGTGTATTCGTCATCGCCATACTGGCGTATCACCTGGCGTGATGGTATGGGGTGCCAGTGGTTACAAGTCTCGGTCATCTCTTGTTCGCATTGACGGCACTTTGAACAGTGGACGTTACATTTCAGTTGTGTTACTACCCGTGGCTCTACCCTTCATTCGATCCGTGCGAAACGTTTTCAGCAGGATAATGCATGTCCGCATGTTGCAGGTCCTGAACGGGCCTTTCTGGATACAGAAAATGTTCGAATGCTGCCCTGGCCAGCACATTCTCCAGGTCTCTCACCAACTGAAAACGTCTGGTTAATGGTGGCCGAGCAACTGGCCCATACGTGTTCTGGGTACTGATTTCTCAGGATCTATGCACCCAAATTGCGTAAAAATATGATCACATGTCAGTTCTAGTATAATGTAAATGTCGAATGAATACTCGTTTATCATCTGCATTTCTTCTTGGTATAGCAATTTTAATGGCCAGTAGTGTGTATTCCTCAGTCCAGCATACGATACGTGGCAGAGGGTACCCTGTACCACGACTAATAATTTCCTTTCCTGTTCCACTCGCAAACAGAGCGAAGGAAAAACGACTATCTATTTACCTTCATATTAGCCTTAATTTCTAGTATCTTATTTCCGTGGTGCTAATGCGAAATGTTTGTTGGCAAGCAGTAGAATCGTGTGCCAATCAGCTTCAAACGCCGGTCTTCTAAGTTTTCTCAGGATTGTTCCTCGAAAAGAACTTCGCTCCCTCTCTAGGAATTGCCACTTGAGTTTCCGAAGGATCTCCATAATACTTGCGGATTGTTCAAATCTACCAGTAACGAGTCTAGCAGCCCGCCTCTGAATTGCTTCGATTTCTTTCTTTAATCCGACCTGATACGGATACAAATTACTCGAGAAGTACCCTAAAGTACCCTAGACTAGGTTGCACTAGCACGTTGCAGCCATCCTGTCCTCCAGATAATTTATGTATGCAGTAAATAAAAGTGGTCCTGTCACTCCTCTAAGGGGTACTCCTGATGATGACCCCGTCTGATGAACGCTCGCCTTCGATGATAACACACAGGTTTCTATTACTTAAGAAGTCTTGGAGCGTAGGAACCTCTTTCATATGGTTGTACCATATTTAATAATCTGCTAGGGGGCACCGTGTCAAATGCTATCCGGAAATCTAGAAATATGGAATCTGCCTGTTGCCCTTCATCCATAGTTCGCAGTATATCACGTTAGAAAAGGACAAGATGAGTTTCGCTAGAGAGATGCCTTCTAAAAGTATGCCGATTCGTGGCCCTGAGTTCGACGATCCCAAGGAAATTTATTGTGTTCGAACTGAGAATACGTTCAAGGATATTGCAGAAGACCGACGTTAGGGATGTTGGTCAGTAGTTTAGCGGGTCCGTTCTTTTGCTATTTTGATGTCCAGAAATCACCTGCGCTTTTCACCACTTGCTTGGAACTTTGCCCTGGGCGAGAGACCCGCGATAAATTGAAGCTAGGTAAGTGGACAGTGCCTCTCTGTAAAACCAACTTGGGAATCCATCCCGACCTGATCATTAATTTTTCAGATCATTCAGTTGTTTTTCTATGCTAGGGATGCCAATTACTATGTCGTCCATACGGGAGTCTATTCGATAGTCAAAGGATGGCACGTTTTTGCTATCTTTCTGAGTGAAAGATTAGTTAACCGTGAAATTACCAATTTGGGCTTTCATTTTGCTGTGTTTGACTGCCACATCAGACTGGTCAATGTGTGTCTGAATGGAAGCCTAAGACACGCTTAGCGATTTTACTAGAACCATAATTTCCTCGGTTTGTCTGCCTTATCTAAGGTATGACGGTGCTAGTTGTTGTGTGCTTTGCTCGCAGATCTTCTCAGAGACGCACGAATCTCTCTTAATCTTTGCCTATCATTATTTGTGCGCTGCCTTTTGAACCGAAAGGGGGTCTATGCTTCCTCAGCATTTTCCGGTTTTCTTTGTTAAACGATGGTGAGTCTTTTCTGACCTTAATCTATTTACTGAGCACATAGTTCCGCAGACCATGATTTGCAATCTGCTTGAACTTTAGCCGTAATTCCTCTACGTCCATCTTACTGGAACTAAGTGATGCACAATTCATTGCCTGACTGAAACACGCTTCTTTGTTCCAGCTATGTACATAATGCTGTTGACTGATGGGCGGAAAGTTCTTTCGCAAAATGTGCATGGCAAGGTTCCTCAGCCGGTGCATATTTCAGTATTTACCGTTTTCAGTCGATTTGCTACTCCATGATAATCAGTCTCAATATTAGCCATTTTGCTATTCGAGCGATAGTTGAAAGAAAGAACCATGTCACGATTTTACGTGGTGGAACGATTTCAGAATGCTGTATTCAGTATTTCGGCTCTCTGTCTCTCTGTCTCTCTCTCTCTCTCTCTCTCTCTCTCTCTCTCTCTCTATCGTCTTCCGTTTCGGTGACATTATGATCACTGAGTGACTGAATATAGTTAGATCCGCTTACTTCAAGTAAGGGTAAAGTGTCTTTTGATTTATAAGCAGGTTCGTTGACAAAATTTTACTTCCAGATTCATTGAACACATCTTATATTGCTTTTCTTACGCTCACTTTCTCTTGTTTCGACTTTTCTTTGTGACCTAGCCTGAACTTATTCCCTTCCAGCTTTGATGAAGCTCTCTTTGTTTTCCTAGCAGCTTTCTAACAAGGCTGTTTTACCACGGCGCGTGTTAACACAAACACCACCTCACAACCTTGGTCGGCTAAAGTGGATTGTAAAATTCTTCTGCATTTCGTCCGGTTTTGCTCCTCATCTTCGTCCTTTTGGTGTTACCTTCTAAAATACTTTGCCGTTCGTTGCCTTGTTAAATAATACTATCTTCCTACCTTTCTTCATATTCCTTGTAACTCCAGCAGACAATGATGGTGTAGCAACCTCACCATCACTAATGCCCGCCCCTACATAAGCTGATGCGGAAATCTCAAGTCTGTTACTAGACGGTCTTAGGCATTAGTTTCACGAAACGGTTCTCTATCTGCTCGAAGTACTTTTCAGAAAAAACGTACAAATCTCTCTCTCAAGTACAAGTTCTAATCACACAACACTGCCGTTTTACCGCTGGCAAATTGCAGTCTTCCCCTATTACAGTGACATGGTTCGGAAAATAACTCGCTCTATTTTCCTTCTCTGATGCGCTCTACCACAATGGCTCTCCATACAGATGGTATATAAAAGCGTCTGATTACCATGTTTGGCCAACCTTTGATGGTTACCTTCACCCACATTCTGATTGTGAGGTCAACTAACTAGATATTATAGAGGTTTTTTTAGAGTTCTCGACAAAAGAGATCTCATCATAAGTTTCATCGTTTGACATAAAAAATACAACATTCACCACTTCCGCTTATTGTAATTTAGCGGAAAACACATGGTTCAATGGCTGTTTATTAATGTAAATTCTAAGGTTAACCCAGTCCGTTGGCAGCTGGTGTGCTGGAAACCCCGTAGGTCGAGCATTCTCCGTTTAAAGCAGATACAGGTTACATTCTGCAGAGGCAGAATCACAGTGGTGCCAAAAATGAAACACTCATGATAATGATTTTACTACGCTGGTTATCATGGTACTGCCTTACATGTTGGAGCATCAGCGCAGCGCTAATATGGCCATTCTGCATGGCTATAGGTTCACCCAGTGAATCGAGAAAGTTTGAAGTTGTTCTTTGTATAGGTTAGGTTCTAGATTGGCAATATGTTCAGTGATTTTTATTGCCAGTACAATGAGGGCTGTGTCAGACGCATTATTGCGATCCCGGTGATAATAGCTGCAAGACAGGAAGTAGTTAGTGCTATATCACAGACTGTACTACTAACAATTAAACCGCTACCTCGTCGCTCGAATTTCATTTCCTTCCTTGTACCCTCTATATGCAACCCAGTGAACATCTGCTCGAGCCTTAGTACCTCATTCCTTACTTCCCCTCCACTGTAAATTAACCTAAGCGTTTATTGCTGACTGTTTAGTGCGACGCGCTCCTGCCTGGAGAGCAGTACTCATTTCGTCTCTACTCCTTGGTATGGCACCTGGTAATTCATAAGAAATTTCTTGTACATCTCTTAAAGTTTCACCAAATTTTATATTGGCTTTCTCTTTCTCCAAATTTACGTCTTATAACTGTGGAAAGCGACAGCATGTTCCTTCCACACACACCCTTGTATGGTAACAGCCCACTGCTGTCGTACAGTTCTGAGTTATATGCAGCCACGAAACGGGGCAGATAAATGTCTCAGTCGTTATGGGTACTAATTATATAACGTCTTAACAGTTTACCAATGGTAATGTGAATGTACGTAGTTCTCCCATTCGTTTTTGGGTGCTGATAACTAATTCTCTGCTTCCAAATCTGCAACAGGGGACATATTTCTTCCATAGATCTGGTACCTTGATCCATAATTACTGCACAGAGGACACCAAATTTCAGTAACCAGTTATTCACCATCGCTTGCAGTACTGTACTTCCTTACTTACTTATGGCAATTATCATTATGTCACAAGAAGGAATGGTCTGTCATATTTAACATGTAATGGTTATCCACCAGTACTTGGTCCAATAGACCCAAGATGTCCATACCCACCATTTCAGATGTCTTGGCTGCCTCTGGTAATGTTTGAAGTGATATTTCTTGAGGGCTCGATTTGGCACATGGTGCACATTCCATTCAGTTCTTCACATATGAGTCATCGTCTCTTTTTCACACCCTGCACTACCATCATTCAGTTATCCTATGATCTGTTATCCTTCATCCTCTGTGTCCTGAAAAGGCAAGATTTTCCTAATGATTCTGCTTTTAGTACTTCAGGTACTACAACTAATCGCCCAGACTTCCAGATTCTCACATAGTAGCCCATTATACATAATTAACTGTGGCTGTGTTTTGAATATCTGTCAGTCCCTGTCAGCAGCTTGATCTGTAAAGCATCATCTTAGTGCTTGTATAACACCAGCCTTCCTGCTTAAACCACCTGCATTGTCATACTTCTTGCCTGGTTTGTAAAGTACCCCAAAATCGAATGTGCTTAATTTCTTTGCCTGTCAAGTGAACCTACTCAAAAGATCCTTCAACTCAAATATGCATTTTAATTCCACATGATCATTTACAACTCAGGAGTTTCTTCAATACATGTAAGAATGAAAGTAAATAACAGCATATATTAGACTCAACATTTGATTCCCTGTGGCCGAGTAACTTCAGTCAGCTTACTGAACTGTCTAGATGCATAAGCTATTGGGAATTCCTTCTCATCAACTTCCTGGTCTAAATACAGCTTATAGTCTGTTTTATCATGCCACAGGACAGAATAAATTCTTCTTCCTAATTTGCGAATATTAAAGGACTAGTAGTTAGTGTCACGTTCTGCTTCTCGACTGTGGCTTGACAAGCAACTGTCTACTGGAATTTTACACATCTCCTTTATAGGTCAATGGTCTGGGGATGTCAGCAAATCCCTCACAAAGTTTCAATAATAATTCAATAATTCTAAGGCCGACTGTAATCTTTTATAGTCTACAGTGGCAGAAGGTCATACAGTGCACGTATCCATTTAGGGAAAAAGACACTACCTGATAATCAAAGTAACGTCTATCATATGCTGCATATTAAACACTTCATATACCCATTGCACAATCTCTTCCAGATGTTTGGAAGAAAATCAAGTTATCTAAGCTGACCATACACTTCCATACCTTCAACACTTTCAATACACTATGTAACAATTTTTTAAATGTTGCCAGCACGTTCTTAAGCATAAGTGAAGCTGTTGATACTTTTAGCGTCCCCAGAGAATGGTAAATGGAGGCTTCCACCAGCCCTCTAGTACTACTTCCAACTTCTGGTAACCACATTTTAAATGCACTGTGAAAATGCACTTGCATTGACCCAAGCTATTGTTTCTGCCATATTAAGAATAGTATATGCATCCAAAATTGTTCTAGCATTTACATAACGGTAACTGCAAAATGGCCCGTATTTTTTCGTCCCATCTGACGATATTTTGAGTGAAATGACAACTACTACTCCCCAACGATTATTACTCTCTTCAAGAATGCCATCATTCAACTGATGAATGAAAAATTCGTCCATTATTCACTTTGAATGGTGAGCTATTGTGTATAGTTTCCTATAAACAGCAGACTTGTCCCACATGATTATTGTGTGTCATGTTATGGATGTCCCTGGCAATGATCTATTAGGGTTGAACAAATATTTGAACCTTGTGAGTAGCGTCTCCATAACTACTCTATCTTTTCGCTTGAAATGCAGTTCTTTCTCACATAATGCAGATGTACTGCCATTTTGTGTATAGTAGGGTTCCACACTGTGGGCTTTCAAATAACAAATGAAATGTGATGGTGATGTGACCCTCAACTACGTACCATCCGACTCAGAGTTGTAATATTAAAAGTTTTGGCTGGTTTCATTGTCTAGGGGCTGGGATAAGTATTTGCCGCATTATAAGCCAAATACTGCTGCGTCAACAGTATACAATATGAATAGACACATGAATCGAATGGTCAAAGTTCCTATCACTCGGTAATTGCGAATGTAACGCAGAAATTTATAAATGAAAGATTGCAATTAAATAAAATCTGCAGGTACTATCTTAACAACTTTAAATGGTGAGTATGATAGTAGAAGTACTTTTGATAATGCAGTATACTTCTGCAAAACACTTACTGGTGTAGACTGTCCAGCAATTAAATGAAATATAAGTTGAATAACAGGGAAACAATAGATTCCTACTCCATGTTATTAGCTATGAACAACAACATACCTCACAAGATACTGACTTCCAAACGCACACTATGTCTTCACTATAGAAGCCAGAGTGCAGTAGTAGGCACTCCGAAGTATTCCTATTTGCCGCGACCACTCACAAACCGCTCCACACACCGCAAATCTCTGTCGCGGCTCTCGCGACTGGGCGCCGTCACGTCTAGTGCCATCCTAACCCCTGCGCTGCACTGCTCAGGACTCCCATTCACGAGCGCTGTCATGGGCTAGATCACTCACGCCATGTCTCCAAGCCAACGCATCCACACGAACATAATGAGACACATTCGAAATACTGGATTTACATTCAAATAACTTGAAAGTAAATAAAAATTCCTACGGCTGGACCATAAACACGTGCTAACACACATTATTAAATACATAAACAAATTAAATAAACATACATCAAAGGAATAGAAACAAAAGGTAAACCAGTAGGCTAATGTCTCTGTGCCTCATAAAACACAGTAAATATTTAACCAATTTCTTCATAAATAGTATATATCGGATACAAAGAAAGACATAGATGAAGAAATGTATTTAAAGTATGCTGCTACCGTTTTTTCGTGTAACTGTGGAATACTTATGGCCTGCAGCGATCGATAGTAATCGGCCACTGTGACCTCCAATAACTCATGTACAATTCAAGTTACTTGCCCGTGATTTATACCAATTTAGGTTGGCACTAATATCTTTCTACAGACACTACGATCGACGAAATCGGATGAAGCGTTTAGATTTTGGACATTCGTGGCTGGCTCTTACTTGTACAATTTACCGTCAGACATTAAACTGTAAACTAATAAAGATATTGAAAATCTGATTACATCATCAGAATCATCCTGCAAATAGTGGTAATGTACATGTTTCTTTTTGAGATATCATGATTCATCTGGCTATTAATTTCTATATGAACTGTGAAATGTCTGCCATTAAGGTTTCATAAAGTCCGCCATCTTTAGCACTCCCAGCATGTCTCCTCCATCGATACAGCGTTACCATCGAATTTCCAGCCGCTTGGCTGCAGATGGACCCTTCTTGCTTTGGCCAGTGCCCGCACCACGTGGTCGGAATCCTGAGCGGCCCGCACCTGCCAAGTGGCCTGTGTGGCCATGCCAACTCTGAACATAGAATATTTTCAGGCCGCCACAATTCGCCCGTCACCTCACAACACTTCATCCTTTTCAAATTTGTTTGCGTTTAGAAATTCCAAATTGGCAATTAAAAACTCTTTTGCCAAAACCGCCGCACTGGTGCTGAAATTTTCCTCCTGAACCAGCACCATATTTTCTCCATTCACTTCCAACAAACGTGCCACACTTCTATGTATGTTGTTGTTGTTGTTGTGGTCTTCAGTCCTGAGACTGGTTTGATGCAGCTCTCCATGCCACTCTATCCTGTGCAAGCTTCTTCATCTCCCAGTACCTACTGCAACCGACATCCTTCTGAATCTGCTTGGTGTATTCATCTCTTGGTCTCCCTGTACGATTTTTACCCTCCACGCTGCCCTCCAATACTAAATTGGTGATCCCTTGATGCCTCAGAACTAACCCTACCAACCGATCTCTTCTTCTAGTCAAGTTGTGCCACAAAATTCTCCCCAGTCCTATTCAGCACCTCCTCATTAGTTATGTGATCCACCCATCTAATCTTCAGCATTCTTCTGTAGCACCACATTTCGAAAGCTTCTATTCTCTTCTTGTCCAAACTATTTATCGACCACATTTCACTTCCATTCATGGCTACACTACATACAAATACTTTCGGGTACGACTTCCTGACACTATGTTAACAAATTTCTCTTCTTCAGAAACGCTTTCCTTCCCATTGCCAGTCTACATTTTATAGCCTCTCTACTTCGACCATCATCAGTTATTTTGCTCCCTAAATAGCAAAACTCCTTTACTACTTTAATTGTCTCATTTACTAATCTAATATCCTCAACATCACCAGACTTAACTCGACTACATTCCACTATCCTTGTTTTGCTTTTGTTGATTTTCATCTTATATTCTCCCTTCAAGACACTATTCATTCCGTTCAACTGCTCTTCCTAGTCCTTTGCTGTCTCTGACCGAATTACAATGTCATCGGCAAACCTCAAAGTTTTTATTTCTTCTCCATGGATTTTAATACCTACTCCAAATTTTTCTTTTGTTTCCTTCACTGCTTGCTCAATATACAGATTGAATAACATCGAGGAGAGGCTACAACCTTGTCTCCCTCCCTTGCCAACCACTGCTTCCCCTTCATGCCCCTCAACTCTTATAACTGCCATTTGGTTTCTTTACAAGCTGTAAATAGCCTTTCACTCCCTATATTTTAACCCTGCCACCTTCAAAATTTGAAAGAGAGTATTCCAGTCAACATTGTCAAAAGCTTTATCTAAGTCTTCAAATGCTAGAAACGTAGGTTTGTCTTCCCTTAATCTAACTTCTAAGATAAGACGTAGAGTCATTATTGCCTCACGTGTTCCACTATTTCTACGGAATCCAAACTGATCTTCCCCGATGTCGGCTTCCACTAGTTTTTCCATTCGTCTGTAAAGAATTCGCGTTAGTATTTGGCAGCCGTGACTTATTAAACTGATAGTTCGGTAATTTTCACGTCTGTCAACACGTGCTTTCTTTGGGATTGGAATTATTATATTCTTCTTGAAGTCTGAGGGTATTTCGCCTTTCTCATACATCTTGCTAACCAGATGGTAGAGTTTTGTCAGGACTCGCTCTCCCAAGGCCGTCAATAATTCTAATGGAATTTTCCTTTTTCCGGGGCCTTGTTTCGACTTAGGTCTTTTAGTGCTGTGTCAAACTCTTCACGCAGTATCATGTCTCCCATTTCATCTTCATCTACATCCTCTATTATTTCCATAATATTGTCCTCAAGTACATCGCCCTCGTATAGACACTCTATATAGTCCTTCCACCTTTCTGCTTTCCCTTCTTTGCTTCTATGTATAAAACTATGCAATACATCCACTTTGCACTGTCTACCAAAGGCTCTACCACGCACAAAATACTGTATTATTTGGTAGGTCAGGACATCGTCTAGCTGCAGTACTAGCAGATTATAGGAATAAGTAATGAAGCAATCGTTTCCGACAAGTTTCTGGCTTCTTCCTGACCCTCCACATAAAATTACAACGTTCTCAGTCTCAGAACACAGTCCTTGACATCTTCCAAACTTCTCCCGACTGTGTGACATACAAAAAGACTATGAAACAAGTGTTTATTTCGTGAGGACTCCTTAATTAAGGAAAAGGAAGTCTACAATACATTCAGCTGCAGTGAAATATCTTTTAAGTAGCAGAACAGTATCGATCACTGTGTAACAGTACGGAAGAACCGCCAAGTTGGAAGAAAATATGTATGTGGAAACATCAAGTAGCTCGGAATTCAAGATGGTATGTAATTGGCGAATTCACGGAAACGTGAGAATTAACGTGACCTATGTAAATTCAGTAATGGAACTGTTGAAAATTTTACACTGCGACTTAGAATAATTGGGGTGCTTCAAAAGCTGTAAAGAAGAGTTCATATATGTAATGTCGCTTGAGCGCTACTGGTGAGAAGATGAAAAGACAACGTCTACCACAAAATTATTGAGGCTTTCGTGACCACTTGTTGTAGTATCACCTGCGGGTCTTCAGCGGACGTTTTTAATAATTTTTCTGACATTTGTTCAACATTAGTTGCTGGCATTGTCACATATTTTCCGTCACCAGCAGTGGAGGATGAATCTTTAACAATACTAGTAAATATCATGAAAACATGAAAACATTATGAAAATCTTTGAACAAACGTCAGTCAAAAGTCACAAGACGGAAACTAAGTGATGTATCGTCTGCTTTCCGGTATCCTTTATTGAAAGCCACGCTAGTTTACAGCTCCAAGAACACTTGAGAAAATGTTCTATTACAGTATTTTCTAATAAAACAACAAATACATATCAAGCGGATGAGTATCAAAAATAAATTAACAAAACATAAATAATATCATCGTCTTCAAATGAAATGAGAAGTATCAGGGACTTGTACTACAGAAATATAGCAATAATAGTCAAAAACGCAATTCCACACTAAAATAATGAGAGTGGAAGAAAATCTCTTAAAACAAAATATTATGAAAGAGTGTCAGTTTCTGAAATTCTGATTGTCAGTCTATTCTCGCGAAACAGGTTGCCAGTACCTGTCCTGCTGAATATAAGTCTTATACCAATTTTCTCTCTAAACGATATTGTCATTGGTTTATACAGACAAATATCAGACCAAAAACAAAAGTAAGGAAATTTAATAATGAATGAAATCTGACGAAGGTACTGGACTGCAACAACGAGTTTGTGATAAACAGACGCTGTGTGACTATGGAACTAAAATCCTGCCCCACCATCTCATGCATCTATGAAAACTATTAGTCTCAGCCAATTTAGGAAGATGCCACAAATAAAGAGCACGACACAACAGTTTACGTATTTTAGGCAGACTTGACATGCACACATTTTACATCGTCGACGTTCATTTGGACTTTGTTAAACAGAGACGGAATTTTACAATATCCTCAACTACAGTACATTTACGTGTTTTACGTATCCAAAACTCCTTTTCTTGAAGGACATAATCACGGAGTTTCGTATCTCTGGAGACAGATCTCAATGTGAAGACTACGGCGTCGTAGTGGAAATCCGTAGTGGTCCCACCAACGCTGCGTCCCAGAGTTCAGTCCACAATAGTGGCAAAGTTGCTCTGTTTAACCACTGAACACAGTTCTGGAAATGTATGCAGCCGAATCCATATGCGAACCCGTGACGTGATAGGCAATCAGTATCGTAGTCCAAGGTGCAGTCCGAATCAGAGTCCAAAGTAACACACACGAGTGGTAGTAGCGGCTTCATCGTGAAAGCAACAGACAGTGGAATAGAACAAAAACAACTTTCACACCACTACCAAGGTGTGACGCTAGAGCGAGCCCCGACAGTAACTCTGGATATCGTACGATTTCTCGTGGTCCGCTGGCCAGATCATTTTCCTTACTTCTATTCACTGTACACTTCGAAGTGAGAGAATTTAGGTGAAGACCTACTGACTTATAATGAATAGCAAATATATCTTTGCAAACAAACCAATCCCCTAAAACTTGTGAACGCAAGACTTCTGTTACTAAATGAGTTGTGGCCGAAAAAGTGGAATTGGACAATCAAGCTAGGTATTATCTTATGTATTTCCTAAAGGATGCATTTCAGTTGTGTTCGTCATTTTCAATTGCAGGAAAAAACGTGCGTTAATTCGTAAGTAAATTGGAATTCTTGTAGCAACTAGTGTGTTCCTGAGCAGAAGGAGGAGTGCTCTGCCATGAAAAATTACTAGTGATCGCAGCATTTCCATTCATCAATTAATGATCGTATAAGGTTTGTTTCACCTAAAAATATAAATCTTCCGTAGATAAACGCTCACTGGAACCTGTAATAATACTGTGGTCGGTTTGTAGAATTTCTACCAGACTGTCCTGTGCCCCAACGCCGCTGACGTATTTCATAGATGGGTCGTGTTGTTTATGTGTGAGTCGGTTATATGGAAGCAGCGCCGACAAGGAGGCGTGAGAGGCTGGCACTATCGTGTATGGACGGGCGTATGACACCAGCGTTAAAGAAGTTTCCAGATAGACTGACCAGCTCGCTCTGTTCAGCCTGTCTACAAGGAATTGTGCACCACCTGTACCCATGTAAGAGTAGTGATCGTACAAAAATCCTAACCGCTAGGAACTAGAGCCAAGTATCGCTCCTCGTCAATAACAATCGGTTTTAAAAGCGACAGAAATTGTTGTCTTTGAATACATGCCCATATCAAACAGTTTTCGAGAAAAGGGAACCGCATGCAAGGAACATTTGGGGTCAGATACCAATCAAAAGGCCACTGCTCACAGCAGCATATTAAGCTGCACGTCTTCATTGCGGCAACCAACACACAAGATGCACAGCAGTAGACTGGGAGGCACGCAGTGAGTCCGAAGAACCGCGATTTTACATCTTTGCAGTTGCTACAAAGGTCTCGACTGCACCTACACCCTAATTAGACGTTTGAACTGCAGCATGAAGAGGGTGAAGTCCACTCCCGAGTTGGTTGCCTGATGTTTTTGAATGTGTTTTTCCTAATATGACTGGCATCCGGTCATTGAGATTACTACGAACATCAGGCAGGATGTTTATTTCAACATTCTTGGTGACCAAGTGGCGCTGTTTCCATAGTATTCATGGATGGCTGATGTGCTCATATGAGCCTATCATTAACGGAATTGCTTAAAATTAGCTTTCAACAATCGTGACATCAACCAAGGAGCACATGGAGAAGGTAGAGCAACACCCCTAAATTAACTCTAACAATTCGTTTTGGCGTAATGATACGTGTAAACTGAAGAGCTGGCATGTCGACTCACCGACGTGTGTGATCTTGCCACAGAGCTGCTCAGGGCGAGAGCAGTTGACGAGACTGACCAGCTCGGGAGAGAACGGGTCCCCGCAGCTGGCGTTACCCTTGGAGTTGCAGTAGTAGCAGCGTAGCGCCCATCCTGCAACACCGCAACGACAACTTGTGCCCAACAACCTGGTACCACTCAGTTTGATACATTTTAAACCAGCTCGTAACTTACAATTTCAGTTAAAATGGCTACAATAGGCGCTTCAGGGAATCCAAGAAAACTTGCCTTCTCTCTAGCCGCAGTAATCCTTAGATAGGTGTGTGTGTGTGTGTGTGTGTGTGTGTGTGTGTGTGTGTGTGTGTGTGTGTGTATGTGTATGTGTGTGTGTGTGTGTGTGTGTGTGTGTGTGTGAGTGAGTGAGTGAGTGAGTGAGTGAATGTGTGTGAATGTGTGTGTGTTTTCCACATCTTCTCCTAAAGTACTCACTACAGCGATTTCAACCAGACTTTGTACACTTATACTTTATTCTTACGCAACAACCACTGTTGGGTTAAGAACTACTTAACTAACATACTTCAGGAGATATTATGTCATTAACGCTCAGAGGCGTGAAAAACTTCCGCATTGTCCGTGGCGTTTTAATTTATTACTTCTTTTCTACTAATTCTGTTTTCACCGCGTTTCACGGACACTATCCACATATCCCGCTAAAAATACCTACAAAATTATATCATTGTGTGACACATGGATCAGGAGATACGACGTATAAACTGGCGCATCATGTTTGATGTTTAAATTTATTACTTCTTTTCTACTAATTCTGTTTCCAACACATTTCGCAGGCAATATCCACATATGCCGCTGAATCTACCTACTCCAATACATCCCTGTACAACACATAATTAAAGAGATATGACGTCATTAACCCCGAGCTGCGTCAAAAATTGCATGCAGTATTAATGTATTTATCCTTTACTCCTAAGGTCCTCGTACAGTTGAGTCAAATTAAGAAAATCACTGACACTTTGTAGTGCTTTTGACAGCTTAGAACTCTAAAGCGCGAATAGCTGTAGGCGAAAACATTAGCCATCTATAGAACTATGGAGGGGCCTTGCTATAGTGACGTTTACAAAATCACTTCACTCAGCGTACACACATTGCCTTGGGTCCTGTATCTTAATTTGGACACTTTGCTTGCACATTTGTACATTATGCATATTTCTTTCCGCAACTGTTTCATAATTTCAAAGGTGTTTCCATAAACACGTTGTAATGAAATTTTTCAAGTCTCCACAACAAACAATGTTCATTCTTTGTTTTCGTTTCTAATTGAAAACTGGCGAAATGAATACCCTGACAATGCAGGATTAGTAAGGTAGTGCTGTAATGCGTCTTGTAACGCCACAACCTCAGCAAGGCTAGTCATGCGTCGGAACACACACATGTTTGTTCGCGAGAGATCACAAACAGACAAAAAAAGTAGATAATTAAAAATCAGTACATATGAGTAAAGATTCCGGACACATTTGTAATGATTAGAGAACTTGTTACTGCGTTACCAAGTTTATTTCAAGTTGCCCAAACGTCAAATGCAAATCTGCCGCTGATTAAAAACTCAGACAGCAGGGGGCCGTAACAGATTCCTGAAATAGTGAGGGACAGTATGAGGAAATCTATATTTGGATACAATTATTGTTAAATAATTTGACTTTTTGCTCAGGACGGCAACAACTGTTAAATTCAGTAAGAAATTCAAACGACTCTTCCTCTTCGTAGAGGAGGCACAGTGCTAGAAACACTGTTGGAGTTAAGGCAGAATGAGAAACTTCTGTGGACGAAAGATGTTGTATGTGCTGCCACAACTATTGCCACGTCTTCCCCTCCACCACTAAAGATGGCACTATACGCGGTGGCTACTGGGAGCGTCCGTAAATATATTTACCATCACTGTCGCTCCCATCAGCCGCCGTGCCGAGTGTCAACTTGGCTTACGCAAGTAGCACTACTCATACGAATTCAGAGTGCAGCCGCTCCAGCCTCAATTTTGTCAGTTGCTTTTGGGACCAAAGGTTGCAGAAAGACGACTCCGACGACCCCGCGATATTCTCTCCGCATTTACCACCTCGAGTCAGGTGAACGTTCGTCTGTTTATTATTTTGAGTAAGAGACCGAAAATTTGAGATAGAGATATCGGTCGATCATAGGCATCACCGTTTGGAAAAAGATAATGTGGCTACACTCTGCTGTTTGCAGTGAGACGACAGCGTCCCCCCTGTAGTAAGCCGTCATCGAAACCAACCCGTTTAGTTGCCTCAGCCGTTGCCTCACAATTTCAGCTCTCTCTGTAACGTGTTAAGCTTCTCCTCACAAGAATTCAGCACTCTGTTGCACTTTAAAATCCATGGTTTGTTTAAGGTCTTTGGATAATTTTATATGTTGACTTCTGCGTTCACTGATTACTGTGTCTGTATGTCTGTCTGTAGTTAATCTTTCCAGTGAAGCCTGGTCTCGCCTGTATGATTGCAAATACTGTGAGAGAACTCGTATGATATATCACATTAAACATTAATCTGTTTTAGTTATAGCCGTATACCCTGTTCAGTTTTCCTAGTTCCCTTATTAAATGGGATCCCCTGAAACCTGTAATGATGTAGGTTGTGTTCCACGGTGGGGACTGAGTTACATCTCTATTAAATTCCTGGCAATTTGCGAATTTCCGCCCCAAGAGGCTGATTCATTTGCTACGGCCTGAGGACTCTGTATCGAACCGTTTACGACTGGCAGACGGAGGTGATACAATCTTCAAGTCAGACAATTTTTTAAAAGAGTTCCTCTTCCAGGCTGTTAAGGCCAAGGGATGTCGACCGGCCGCCGTGTCTTCCTCAATTTCGCTGCGCCTTCCGGATGCAATGGTTAGCACAACTTACTTCCGGCCGTTTATCCGAGTTTCCAGACCATGGAGCTGCTACTGCTCTATGGAACAGCCCCTCATTTGACCTCACGAGGTAGTCTGCCCTAAGTACCATCTCCCGATACAAGTAAAAATCCTTGACAGATCCTGGAATCGAGCTCAGGTCCCTAGCGAAGTAGCCATATATACTGCCCATGCAGCTACGGGGACGGACTACAGCAGACAATAAAACAATCATTTATTCTGCAGGTAATAACATGCGATTGTGTGGCTTCTTTAGGTCTTATTAAACATATAGCAACTTATTTGGTATTTTTACGAACCAAAAGACTGGTTTCATTTTTATGATTGTCTAGGCGCAAGAACTTTCAAATAAAGAAAACTGAAAAAATAGTTCTTTTGCTATCTGATTAAGTCTATAAACGTTTTACATTTTCAACAGATTACTTCCTATTTTACCTCCAGCTTCTCAATATTTCCTTTCTATCCCATCCAAATTCCGTGTAGGCTCTTCCACCTACTGTAGGATTAGTGTCCTTGAGGCAGCCACGGTCATCAGCTAACATAAGGGAGAGACGTTCAGTGTGCCATCTCTCTATAAATCGTGAATTTTGTCCTGTGAGTTAAAGTATTTGTGTAATTAAATTATCATCTTATTAAAACTCTATTTGCTGCCGTAGTGCGTTGCGACAGAAGTACGAAGGCTATTCGTTTATTAAGGTCCGATCGGTCGCTAATTGGAAACCACGGTGAAAATCCGATGACGCTTTGCACAGTTGTATTCCACGGTGTCTCTAGAACGTCCATCGATCGCTTCATGTCGCTCTTTTCAGTCCTGAGCCCAAAGCGAGGACGTAAGGATGCCTAGAAAGAATTGTCTCCCACCAAATACGAGTGCCTGCTGAGTCGTTTCACCTATTTCATGCAGCCCACATAACATACGAGTAAATGGCATGCCTTTACTGCCTCGTGACAATTCTTGGCCGCACTCTGCAGCGGCAGTAAAAATGCTCCTGCAGCGTTTCCAATGGGAACCGTTTTATCACCCACCATACATTCCGGACGTGGATTCCTCTGATTTTCCTCTTTCATCACATGAACCGCTGGCTATGAAGACTGCCCAGTCAGTGAGATGTAGGCCAGCGTAGAGAATTGGAAGAAAGCACAAGCCGCAGCCTTTTATGCCGAGGATTGGTTGGTTGATTCGGGGGAGTTGGCCAAACAGCGAGATGATTGCTCCCGTTGCATTAGGGCAGAATGGGAAAGGAAGTAGGCTGTACCATTTCAAAGGCACCATCCCGGAATTTGTCTGAAGCGATTTACGGAAATCATGGGAAACCTACATAAGGATGGCCGGAAGCGGCTATGAACCGTCCTCCTCCTGAATGTGAGTCCAGTGTGCTAACCATTGCGCCATCTCACTTGGTATGCCGAGGGTATTGGAACTCTGGTAGAACGCTATGACGAATGTGTAAACTGGAGTGGAGACTATGTCCAGAGGTTGCTGGAAAGCGTACCTAACTGTTGCAAACAAAGCATTTCTGGTTCCCATTTCGCGACCAGTCGGATCTTACTCATAGCAACACCCTCGTATACCATTCGTAAATTTAAACGATACAAAGTGTTCGAAGAAACGTACATAAAGAGTGATCTGCTGATGTCAACAGCCGAAACTAACCACTAAATTCCTGTCTCGACATTATAATGATAAACGTATGACGTTTTTCTTGCGAAACATTATTGACTAAATCTTGAGAGCCGGTGTTCGAGGAAGATTTGCAACATTTCAGCTGCCCATGTGTCTTACTGAGTGATTTAATGAATGTAAAGTTTTAATGCAGGGCCGGCGTTAGTGGTGGCTAAGCAGGGTGCAAGTGCCCTGGGCTGGCGCGTGAATAAATGAAGTGCCAAAGAAATTGATATAGGTATGCTTATTCAAACACAGAGATATCTATACAGGCAGAATATGGCGTTGCGGTCGACAACGCCTATATAAGACAACAAGTGTGTGGCGCAGTTTTTACATGGGTTACTGCTGCTATAATGGCAGGTTTTCAAGATTTAAGTGAGTTTGAATGTGGTGTTATAATCGGCGCACGAAAGATGGGACACAGCAACTTCGAGGGAGCGAAAAAGTGGGGATTTTCCCGTACAACCATTTCACGAGTGTACCACGAATATCACGGATCTGGTAAAACATCAAATCTCCTACATCGCAGCAGCCGGAAAAAGATCATGCAAGAACGGGACAAACGACAACTGACGACAATCGTACAACTCGACAGAAGGGCAGCCCTTCCGGAAATTGCTACAGATTTCACTGCTGAGCCATCAACGTCACATCATCGATGTGTCTTTTGGAGCCGACTGCCGACTCTTATAACCTTGATGGCTGCACAACGCAATTCTTTACTCCTCGCCTAGACCCGTCAGCACCAACACTGAACTGTTAACGAGTGGAAACATGTTGCCTTGTTGGAGGAGTCTCATTTCAAATTCTGTTGAGCGGATGGACGCGTACGGGTATGGAGAGAACCTCATGAATCCATGGACCATGCATGTCAGACTGTTCAGGCTGGTGGAGGCTCTGTAAATGTGTCAGGCGCGTGCAGATGGAGTGATATGGGAACCCTGGTACGTCTAGATACGACTCTGACACGTGACACGTACGTAAGGGTCCTGTCTGGTCACCTGAATCCATTCGTGTCCATTGTGCTTTTCGAAGGACGTGGGCAATTCCAGCAGAACAACGCGACACCCTATGTGTCCAGAATTGCTATAGTGTGGCTCTAGGAACACTCTTATGAGTTGAAACACTTCCGCTGACTACAGAAATTCCCCAGACATGAATATTATTGATCATATCTAGGATGGCTTGCAACGTGCTGTTAAGAAGGGATCTCCACCCCCTCGTACTTTTACGGATTTACGGACAGCCCTGCAGGATTCATCGTGTCAGTTCCCTCCAGCACTACTTCAAACAATACCCGAGTCATATAACGTCGTAGCGTGGCACTTCCGCGTGCTCGCGTGAGCCCTACAAGATATTAGATAGGTGTACCAGTTTCTGTGGATCTTCAGTGTAAATAGAAATCAAACCCAAGTTTCAAAATCTGCATGTATGATTTTGAACAAAAGGCGTGAGCGCTGCAGGCCCTCGCTACATCCGCGGGATATGTAACTAGCGATTAAATTAATGCAAAATGTATAATGTCACGACCTATGCATCACACACCGTAGAGCAAAAAATATTTTTACATATACGCAAGTGTTGTCATATTTATGAACGAGTTTTAATTTCCGTAACTGGTATCAGATTTTAATCTAGGTATAATAAGTTTTAAAATCAAAGTAAGTAAAATGTTATAATTATGAAAGAAGTTTATATCTAGCCATATAGAACATGTGTGATATATAATATGTTCAAGTATTCATTTACGGATCTTAAAAACCACGCCCCCGCCAAGTTCTGGTTTCGCATAGTGACTGAGGTAAGGCGCTTGTTTTGAAAAGATTGAAATTTTTTGACTACTTTCACATTAGAATAATGTACGTATTTATAGGAGATTCGTTACCGAAAGAGTTAAGTGTCTTAAAACGAATTTTGAGTCGGGTAACTTTCCGCAAGTGTAACACCGGTTCCCGTCAAATTACCGATGTTAAGGGCTGTCGGGCTTGGCTAGCACTTCGATGAGCGACCGTCCGGGCAGCCGAGCGCTATTGGCAAGCGGGATGCTCTCAACCTTTGTGAGGACAAATTAGGAGCTACTACATGAGGAAGTAGCGTCTCCTGTCAAGAAAACTGACAACGGCGGGGAGAGAGGTCTGCTGACCACATATCCCTCCGCATGCGCATCCAGTGGCGCCTCTGGATTGAGGATGACACAGCGGTCGGTCGGTGTCGTTGGGTCTTCAAGGCCTGTTCGGACGGAATTTAGGTTAGTTTTAGCTTTCGATTTACGTCCAGATGAAAGTGTTAAATGCCCAAAATTTTAATTAATTGTCGTCTACAGTTTTTCCATTTCATATCTTCTTCTTTTCATTTCAAAATGGTGTTCGCCTTTTACAGAATTAGGACGACGTCGTAGACAAAAATATTTATGTTTCGTTCATTTTATAACTGTTCCTGCTTTCACTTTCATTTGACCAGTTGAGCTACTGTCAGCGGCGTCTGATATGAGCCACAAGTTTTGTGAAGCCGGGCCGGCTGCGGTGGTCTCGCGGTTCTAGACGCTCAGTCCGGAACCGGGCGACTGCTACGGTCGCAGGCTCGAATCCTGCCTCGGGCATGGATGTGTGTGATGTCCTTAGGTTTGTTAGGTTTAAGTAGCTCTAAGTTCTAGGGGACTGATGACCACAGATGTTAAGTCCCACAGTGCTCAGAGCCATTTGAACCATTTTTTGTGGAGCCGAGATTACAGCATCGAAACTTATTTTTTCTGCTTTTGTATTGCGGTTTATCATTACTCATTAGTCATAAGTAGTACTCAGAAGTCAGTCGGGCTGAATAGCGTGCTGCACGCTCTCCGTTATTCTGTGGTTGTGTAGCACATTACGTATTTGTATCGTTGCATCACACAGTTTTAAGAGTTAACGAATTACCCGAATGGAAAAAAAAGAGTTACAGTGCTTCATCAGGTTATCAAAAACGAGAAGGTAACACCGAAAAACTAAGTGCTGCGAAAAAGGGAAATATATTGTTCCCTCTGCGTCACTTGCTAAACCCGTAGTCAGAAGGACGTGGAGGTGACGCTGAGGATCTCTAACTGTTAGTGAGTAGGATCAGGATTCACAGAGACGAGATTCTTCGTTAGTTACATAGGTCCATTTATAACTCATTAAGGTTGTTCTGTTGTAGGTACTTAAGTACGAACTGCTTGTTCAAAAATTATTGCCATTTTTCTTTTTTTTTTTTTGCATTCTAGACCCCAAAGAGAGATGTTCGAAAACAAAATAGTGGATCGTCCCTTCAAGGGCTATCACAAAAAGGGACAGTCTGCGTGGACAGATGCTGGCATCCATTTTCTAAGCATCTGCCTGGATTAGAAAAGGCTTTGGGCTTTGACTGCGGAGAGTTCTATTCAACTAATGGACATTCGGAAGTATTTGAAATCATTTCATTGTATCTTTATGTCTTCAATTTACCGTACGTATTAGCTGCATTAAACACACATTACATTGGGCTTCAAGCGAGGAAAACCACAGTAGAAGTTGAAAGTGTGAGTATTAAGATTCCACTGGAAGCACTAAATAAATTGAGAGATGGTTCGGATACTATATAGACAGACAGTTGAGAACCAACAGAAAATATTGCAATATCACCTCACTTGAATGTAACAATTGGCGGCACAGGCAAACCGAAAGACAAAAGAAAACGTTTGGCAACAGAAGATTTGATCCTGCACGCAAACGACAGTTCGAAACGAAATGTTTTCAATATGCGTCTAGATCCAGTTGAAGAAAACTCAACTACACTGACGGAAAAGAACTGCAACACCAAAAAACGATTGTTGTAGAGCAATGAAATTTCGTGAATACTTTTGTCTAGGCAATCTATTTAAGTGATTTAATTGAAAGATCACAGCTTTATGGAGGTGTGAGATAAGACATTGTAAAATTGAAATGCTGGTACATTAATACCTGGTGTAACTGACAGAATGTTGCGTCTCCCCAAGCATGAAAACGTGCGTGCATTTTGTCGAACAGGTGCCGGATGTCAGTTTGTAGGATTGACTTCCATGCCAGTTGCACTTGGTAGGTCAATACAGGGACAGTTAATGTTGTTCGTGGATGACTCTGCAATTGTCGTCCGATAATTTCCCATATGTGCTCAACTGGAGACAGATTCGTGAGCAAGCAGAGGAAGCCAACATGTCGACACTCTCTAGAGCTTGTTGGATTCCAACAGCGTTATGTGGGCGAGCGTTAACCTGTCGGAAAACACACCCTTGAATGCTGTTCATGAATGGTAGTGCAACAGGTCGAAACACCAGATTGAGGTACAAATTTGCACGCGTGTTGCGTGGAATAATCGCGAGAGTGCCCCTGCCGTCGTGCAAAATGGAACCCCAGACCATAACTCCAGGTGTAGGTCAGTGTATCTACCACGCAGACACGATAGTTGCAAGATTATTGGGCTTTCCGTCGTATGAAAGCTGCGAGTACCCTCGCAAAGACATTGACCTAACTGCGTATTAAATGATAAACTTATGAGATGAGACCTATTCTTTGAAAGAGATTTGTTTTACATAATTTACTTTACTGTAAAGACGAGAATCTAGCGCGAACGCTAATACATCGATTGCGCAGTCAAAGAAACATTTGAACAGAAGCTGAACTGAGCGTACCGCTTTTATCTATATAATAAAACACCTTTTTAGATCTTCAGATTTTACCGTACTTCTGCTTGTAATGTGAAAGCGTAAAGAAGGTCGTCTTTAAGCCATAAGTGAGCGGTCTTGCCAGCGTGCAGACAACAGTTATTAATTAATAAAATTCAAGTAACTGATGTTCGATACTGTAAATCGGCAACTTATTGTGATGATACTGTTGAACGGTGCAAGAATTGTCTCGAAGACAGGAGAAAAGTAATGATTGTAATTTGAACAAAAACGTGAACCAAGAAGCTAGCACAGGACAGGCTGAAATCTGATCGCACCATACAGTCAGTAAATTGCTTATGTAAGTTATACTGTTTATAAATAAGCCCTAATTGCTTGTGGGAATTATATGAATATATGCAGTGTTTACCAGATTTCTTTTTATATTTGTTTATTATCTCAAACAGCCTTTACTACAGCAGAGAATACTGCGGCAGCCTGGTCGTAGACAGAAGGTCGCTCCTTGTCTTCTGTACAAGCCAAAGCTGCCACATTTATTAATGATTTCATCTGCAAATGCAATGTTTTTATTTTTAATTGTTAAAGGTCCCTTAGGTAATTAAAAAATTCATACTGATTACGTAAAGGAATCCGAGTTGTTCTTTCCCCAATAATAGACGCCTCTGCGTAATCAAAAAGTGTGGCAGAGCGGTTCTAGGCGCTTCAGTCTGGAACCGCGTGACCGCTACGGTCGCAGGTACGAATCCTGCTTCGGGCATGGATGTGTGTGATGTCCTTAGGTTAGTTAGGTTTAAGTAGTTATAAGTTCTAGGGGACTGATGACCTAAGATGTTAAGTCCCAAAGCGCTAATCAAAACCTAGCCTCCTGACAACGATCAGGAGCCGACCAGAAGACGGACGTCTTCGACCGCTTTCGTGTTTCCTGTGGCAAATCTGCGCCAAACTGAGAAATCGAATACTAGTATGAAACACTATATAAGATTAAAATTGAAAAAAAATTAAATACATTTACTTTATAGTCACGCTCGTGTCCCTGCCGCCGTGAAACATAGAGCCCCAGACCATAACTCCAGGTGTAGGTCAGTGTATCTATCACGCACACACGTTAGTTGCAAGACCTCAACTGTCCTCCTTCTAACCAACACACGGACATCACTGGCACCGAAGCAGAGCCAGCTTTCACCATAAAACACAATAAGCATCCATCCTCCCTTCCAACGAGCTCTCGCTTGACACCACTGAAGTCACAAATGGCGGTGTCTGTGGTCAGTGGAATGCTCGCTACAGGACATCTGTCTCGGGACTGTCCTCGATGTATCCAATTCGCAACAGTTTGTTGTGTCACTATGGTCCAAACTGCTGCTAAGATTGTTGCTGCAGATGCACTGATTTGCGCCAGGACCATAATTCAGTCATCCTCACTCTCGGTAGTGTCACGTGATCATTCAGAGTACGGTCATTTCGCAACTGCGTAATCTCGTGACCACAGCCTCCAGCGATCATTTACAGTGGCTCCGGTATCGCAGAAGGGACATCCAGCTTCTTGTAGCCATATTGAACGACCTCGTTCAAACCCAGTGTGGTGTAGATAATGTCGTCATTGTTACCTTAAAGGCATTGTTGACTAACATCAATTCACCAAGTCCAATCTCAAAGCTAACTAAGGATCACGACAGTTACGGAGTGTATCTAAAGCAAACGTGATTTGCATCCTCATAGCGACGCTACCAGCGCCTATCTCTCTTATGCGACTCGCCCGAAATCTGAATACACATTAGCTTTCAGATACAGAAAGACGTCTACCATCTTCAGCGTATCACGCACATCACATTCTTGGTGACGCTGTGTTTTGTTTCATTAGTATATAAGTTGTGGTGCCATAGATAACGCAGACACATTTGATTTCTTGGGAAACTACATGAGCGTATACGATTCTACACTATCATAGCGTGTACAAAACATGGAAGAACTATTGCAATTAAAAAGATCCTTGCATCTAATTAATGGTCTGAGCCACTGCCTTCCTCCGCATATTGTCAATGCTCTTCATAAGTGCAATTTTAGTAACATATTTCCAAATATAATGGCAGTTCTATAGCTTTTTCTGCACTTTGGTCTCAAAAGCAGAGCCGTCATCCAGCCTTCCTCCAAAAGTTAAGTAATGTTTGAGAACTAGAGTGTGACAAGAGCGGCTTGCTTGATTACTTATGACTGCAATAAGTCACAGTTAGCCCGCTCATTACTTTATACGCGGTTTATAAGAGTTTGTCTCATCTAAAAGTGCTAGACTGAATGTGTAATAAAAAGATGCAATTCATGTAAACTGCGAGAATTAAAGAAAATCTTTAAAAAAGGTGCTGTTTCATTTTCTTTACTATATTTTTCTGACATTACCCAAGAAATGAAAGTTTCAAACAAAAAGATTGATTCAAGGGACAATTACCGGTTTTCTAGGGCCGGCCCAGATTCAGAGTGATGTTGCAATCCATTTGGATGTTGTCCAGTTATAAGTGAGTGATTTTACAGACAATACGTTTTGATTAACTTGATAGGATGTTTCAGTTCCAAAATGTAGAGCCTAATTGGAAGAGGGCTGTATATGTTTCATATATGAGGTAAGCGAATATCTCAGTAGGGGAAAATGTGGTGCCGCCCTCTGGCTATGTACAGTGTGTTGTGTTCAGTGTTCTTGTCTGTGTATTAGTTGACATGTCTTGTGTAGCCTGGCAGTTACTGTATATTGTCTTCGGTATAATTGCCTTTGTGTCAGGATTTTCTTTGTTGATAGGACATTTGTCATAAGTTTTATGTAATTTTTCTTCTACGCGTATTGCATATTTCACATGAAAGATTTATAAATATTTTATGCATAATGACATTTCTTTTACCTTGGTGAAAAATATTCATGGTTCTGTAGGATACTTCTCTAGATAGATGTTGATATGAGGCTGGAGTATTTGCTGCGTTTTAACATATTATGATTGACGAAGAAGTGTTTAGTGTTCTTAGATATGATATTTGATGAGGAATGTGAATAGTCGTTTCCCATTCGGCACGTGTTACCATATTGTCGTGATATGCTTCCTGTACGTTCGTTACTGTATTTGTATTCTATGTATATACTGCATCGCTCAGGTAAGTATGTTCTTTCTTAATGTTGTTCTGATATCACGAATAGGTAGTGCCTTTTCATACAGAGATTCAGATTTTGGGGATTTGCCAATGATTTGTTTTCTCACGTGATCTTTTGACTAATATTTGTACTGCAATACTACTGAGTTATTTGAACACTGTGTAGTCTAGTGAGATGATACAGGATGATGACTTTCTCTTTCGTGGTTCTGGAACTTTTAGATCATAAGTGAGCGTTTTAACCGATTGATGAGTAATGCAAGTGAGACTGAATTATGTGTAGGGAATTTTATGCCAAATATGTTTAGAATTTTTCTTATTGTTTTGTTTTTTATGTTGCTGAAATTTTAGTGCAAATAAGTGACAATACTGTTCTCTTAAATAGCGACAAGTTCTAATTGAAATTTATAGTTAGATAGAGTCTTCTAAGTATGTATTTCCAGTTTTGTTGAATGTTGTTTTCTGACTGGAACTTATTCACCTGTTCGATGAGATTATTGTTCTGCTCTTGTATCCTGACAAGTTAGGTTTGGATTCTGGTATTGGTTGCTCATTGGTATGTGGATTACATAGGGCAGGGATGAGAGCTTCGATAATTTATGCTATTGCACAATATTACTGAGTTGCTGCAAACTTCGGATGTGGATCTGTTCTCCTCCAATTTCGCTGCCAACCAACAGATGACGTTCGACGACGTCAGCATCACGAGACTGTAAGATTGACACTTAAAGTCATCAGTAAATCTCAGTGACCCTTTTAAAAACTGTTATAGTATTTGGTATCAGTATAGATTATGTGTGGCATTATGGCCTACGCCATTACTTGGGATATGTTCCTCATTCCAAGTTTCGTATTTACATGCCCGATTATCATAAGCATATAACAGAGTTTAATAGTCATATCAAATTCTGTAGCTTCAAAAAATTGACGACCTAATTTAAACTAAGTAACTGCCAGTTTTCATAATAACAGGCCTTCGGCCTAGTATTCATTTATTTTAAAGTAATTATTTTGTTTTATTTAACTTGAATGATGTCACTAAGGAAATATTGAAAGAAATTTGCTTCTATTTCCATATTATTACGGTGCTGATTGCTTGTGCCCATTATTCCAGAGATGTATCGACTGTCGCTATTTCTTAAACAGTCATAGGATTTTGAAAGATATAATTCTATGATCTGATGAATTCATCTAGAAATAAATTTGTGGAGGTAAGTGCTACTGTAGTGCGACGTTTCTGTGTAGTCGTGTTCAAGGTCATTTCAAAGTTACGGTGATCTCAGTACTTTTTACCGTATGAAGAATGTTCTCTTAATATGATAAACAGTAACCGCAGGGAATATTTGCATCAGCAGGCATGATACTAAATTAAGTAATAGCGTTGTACATGCAATCGTATATTATATGACTACATATCCTACTGCTTAATCAATTGATTTAGCTGTGAGCTTTGTCCAGTTGGGCTGGCAATCGTTTTATTTCAGAATTATCGATGTTCAAGCAACTTAATTATTCACCCAGTGTAAACATTTATTTCCGTAAAAGATCAGCAGCAACTTCAATCCTTTTATTGGTTAGTAAATCCGTATCGAAAATATTGTAGTTAAGCCACTCTAGGTAGTGAGTTTTATGCGTTTTTTATTTCGATTCGGCGCTATTCGGAGCAGATAGCCATGCTTCCGAAATCCGCTAGTACACGGTCACACGCTGAAGTGATTTGACAGGAATGTGACGGGACATTACAAGTTGCTGCCCAAAAGCATTCCGAAAGTTAAAGAGGACAAAAATCCTAGTACCTAAAAACCTTTGATGTTCTGTCCCATTATATCTCAAACAACAATGTAAGGAAGGATCTAAATTAAGTCAGTGCTTAACTATGTCTGACGATTCGAGCCTTGTTGGCTTTAATGTTCGCAAAAATTTAGAAAAAAGGAGACTGCCTAAATTGATCCAACCAATACGATAAGATACGTAGGCAGACCAAGAAAAAGATAGAGTAACATGTAAAAGTTAATCACATAAGCAAGTTCATGATTCTGGTGACAGTGGTGAGCGGTAGGATTTTTAGGAGTTTTAAACCGAATAGTGATCCTGCCTTGTCTTCTCTAGCCGTTTCGTCTTCGAGAAAAAAAAGAAACACCGTTGAGAGACGCTGTTTTCCTACGGGAAGAGATTTAGGCCTTGGGCTGAAAGTTAGCAACAGCTGCTCGCCGGCTGCCGTGCAGACACCTAAGAAGTCACGCGTGCGAGGCTAGAATAGGTTGCATACGGCAGAGGCATACCAACAGCTGTTACAGGTGTTGCGTACCATTTGTCAAGTTCCTTTGACAGTAGTGGCAATGTACCGTAACAATCTTTGTAGTAGCTTGGTCTGTAAAAGTCTGAACTGAGTCACAAGTCGATAAGTGGGAAGGAGGATTTTTCGTTAGGTACCTCTAAGAAACTATGTGAATGTTACAGTTTCCAGTATCCAGACAAAATACTAATGTTTCCTAAGAACATGGGACAGATGACCAACACATAAAATAAAGTGATGGGTAAGGTCTTCATTAAAACTGCTTTTCACTATAATTGCTTCTGGTGGGGAAAAAACATTTTCAGTAAAATGTAGGAATTATTGTTCAACTACAAGAACGTTTTAATATTTGATGTCACTGAAATTGCGCAAGATTGTGGGCTGATATATAACCTTCAATAAAGAAACTATTTTCCCGTTCACTGCTTGACGTCAAATGTTTCTGAAACTCGATACAAATTCAGAGGGTTTAGGTTGAACGTATCGTAGGAGAAACTTTTTAATTTTATCCATTGTTTTTCAGTGTTTCGTCCGCGACTGTTTTACTTTCGTCACAAGTTGCGTTTATTTACTGCACTATGCATTTTGAGCGCTGGAGGCTCATCTTCTGGTGCTTTTTAGTGAGTTACATCAGGTTTTTTTAGTTGTTTGCCTGTTGATATTACATTTTTGTGTTACAACATATTTTACTATTGGATACCACTTACCTCACACAGTGAACACAAACAAGCCAATACCACAACGCAGTGGAATACATAAATTACAATGTAACTGCTTGAATACTGCTCAACAGTGTGGGATCCGTACCAGATAGGGTTGATAGAAGGGATAGAGAAGAGCCAACAGAGCAGCGCGCTTCGTTACAGGATCATTTAGTAATCGCGAAAGCGTTACCGAGATGATAGATAAACTCCAGTGGAAGACTCTGCAGGAGAAACGCTCAGTAGCTCGGTACGGGCTTTTCTTAAAGCTCCGAGAACATACCTTCACCGAAGAGTCAAGCAATATATTGCTCCCTCCTACGTATATCTCGCGAAGAGACCATGAGGATAAAATCAGAGAGATTAGAGCCCACACAGAAGCATACCGACAATCCTTCTTTCCACGAACAATACGAGACTGGAATAGAAGGGAGAACCGATAGAGGTACTCAGGGTACCCTCCGCCACACACCGTCAGGTGGTTTGCGGAGTAAGGATGTAGATGTAGATGTAACAGTTGCCCTGCATTTTACGTAGGAAAAACTGGAAGAACCTTCCACACACGGTATAAAGAACACACCGACGCCTTTCGGCTAAACCATTTTGAAGAACCTACAACAGCTATCGACTTGTATATTAATAAACACAGATTTGACGACATCCACAACAGCCTAACTGTACTTCACACATAACCAAATAGTAAAAAACTTAATCTACTAGAACAGTAGAAATAATGCTACACAAAGAACAATATTCCGAAAACTTGTAGAATGAACAAACATAATTTAACAGCCACCATTTTTTCTACACCCTTAAAAGTTTATTTTTTCCTGGGGAATCAAATCTGCAATAGTACAAACAGCTGACAACCTACAACATGGTGCCAAATAATTATTTTAATAATACCTTTGTGCTAGTAATACTATATCATATTATCTTCTGTGAAACAAGAAAATCGATTATATTTAGAAGTAGAACATCTGTATGAACGAGAATTTTTGGCATGTTTACGTTCTGCTACTACAATGTGCAAAAAAGTGAGTGACTACGTATATATCCCAGTATATACTGCAAAATTAAAGATGTGTATTGTGTATACCAACTGCACAACAGAAGCAGACAACATACAATGTTAAACTGTAAGTTGGTTTCTTATTGTTAACGCTGTTAAACTTACATCTACAATATACCATGTTGTAACACAAAAATGTAATATCAACAGGGAAACAACTAAAAAACCTGATGTAAATCACTAAAAAGTACCTGAAGATGAGCCTCCAGGGCTCGAAATGCATAGTGCAGTAAATAAAACCAACTTTTGACTGAAGGCGGTTTGTTCTTCATTTTACGAAGAGGCTTTTGTTGTAACACTTCTGGAAGGAAGGAAGGAAAGTCAAGATCTAAGTTCCTGCCGACGACGAGGGGGCTAGACACGGCAACGACTGAACAAGTTTTTGAAAGGAAATATGATGCTTTCTCTTCAAAAGATTCTCCCGCACATTTATCTTTACCGATTTTGGTGATAAACGGAAATCCTAAAGTTTCTGCGTCCCGACGGGGATACGATCGCTCCTGCTAAATGCGAGTGCAAGGTCTCAACTACTGCGCCACCTCATGTACTTTAGTGCAGGAGAAGTGAAGGAGAGAGAATTATTACGCCTATCATCAGAGTTGTAGCTAGGATTACAACTACAGTGTGTACCATAATTGTGGAACCACAGTTCTGAAACCAAACAATTGCTTATACAGAAATTTAAATTCAAGTAGTATGCGATGGGGGAATAGGAAAACGTCTAAGGATATAGTACTAATGTGGTCATTGTTGCCCGCACGTGGTTGTGTGGTAGCGTTCTCGCTTCCCGCGCCCGGGTTCCCGGGTTCGATTACCCGCGGAGTCAGGGATTTTCTCTGCCTCGTGTTGTGTGTTGTCCTTAGGTTAGTTAGGTTTAAGTAGTTGTTAGTTCTAGGGGACTAATAACCATAGATGTTAAGTCCCATAGTGCTCAGAGCCATTTGAACCATTTTTTTGTGATTGTTTTTGAAAGAAGGAAGGTAGATTAGGGGTTTACGACCCATCGACATAGAGGTCATTGTTGTCGGACAGTTTTTGAAGCCACCATCCTGGAAACAACTCGTAATCCTCAACTGGAAATGGGGTCGTGTAACATTTCAGACAGATATAGAACTACACGAGACAAGCTGTCGTGCTTTTCACTTGAGAGTAGCCTTATTCCTTGTCGAGTTATGTCACATATAGTACACAATATGCTCCAAATTGGATTGGTTTGTACTCAAATTGTTGCTGTCGATAATGAACTTCAGGTAACTTGTCATTCTTTAGATACAAGAACCATTAAGTATTATTAATGGCTCTGAGCACTAGGCGACTTAACTTCTGAGGTCATCAGTCACCTAGAGCTTAGAACTAATTAAACCTAACTAACCTAAGGACATCACATACATCCATGCCCGAGGCAGGATTCGAACCTGCGACCGTAGCGGTCGCTCAATTCCAGACTGTAGCGCCTAAAACCGCACGGCCACTCTGGCCGGCTAAGTATTATAATAAATTAAACATTTTGTATAAAACTATCCATACTAGTTGCTAGAATCCGTTTTTTTTTTTTCAAATACTTCTCGATATTGTTAAAATGTAGCGTTATCTGCCTTTGTAAGAGATATAGGTTTCACTCTGGAAAACGTTACTAATCCGTACGGTGGTGCTACAGTGATATTGTCTGTATGATTTCAAGGAAATGGACACACAAACGAGGTCTCGGTTGGAAACTACAGTTTTGTATTTTCATACAGAATATGATATTGACGTACTGTTGTAATTTGTATTTACGTTTACATCTTTCTCCACTAAAATATAATTTAGTTGTATGGGTCTCTACCCGAATCAGCAGTTAATAACACGAAAAGGCGAGATTATTTATTCCTGCATTACATGAAGTTCAACCAAAAGGAAATCCATTCTTGTACCTTCCCCGACAATACAAGAAAAATCATTTTTAATCACGCAAATGACAGGTCAGCATCCATCTTTCACATGTTTATGGATCTAACAATTCATTTAATTATGTTTCTTGAACTGGTAATTCTGTACCACGTAAAATTTTTGTTCTGTCATGAGTCTATATAATTCAAAATCTTCATTTTAATTTGAAGCGTTCTCTGTGTTATTGATCATATACATATTAAATCAAAACAATTCTTGAAATATTATGCATTTCGATACTCCAAAGTTCGTTGAAATTCCCCTGAGTTTACGTCCAACGATCATCACTGTAATGAAGTCCACATACATAGAGAAACTCCTCTGACTGAACCCGCGTACAGCATAAATAATAACCTTCGATATTGCAAAAATATTAGTTTACAGGCAAAAAATTTTCCCGTAATGCAGCAATAGAATTCCGTTAAGGACGACTTTGCTATTATCCCTTCAGTTTGTAAGGCTATGGAATTCTAGCTACTTGGAGCTTCTCAGAAGTACGAGTACCAGAATTTAGCTTCATTTTTGTTTCCAGATTTGCACAAATCAAAAGCATAATTGAGCAGAAGCAGTCTTTGTTCAATGTATTTAATTTGTAAATTGACTGTCTTTTTCTCGACAGAAATACTGTTTTTCAGATCTCGAGAGGACAGGTTTAGGAAGTAAAGCACTGGGGCCCCTGAGCTCGTCGCTCCACCTCAAGTACTCAGCGATAAGGGACAAAGGACACGAGGGTCGTGAGGCACCATTTCGGTAACGGATGACAGCACTGAAGCTGCCATATAGCGTGCGACCCTAGCCCCATAGCCATTGGCAGCAAAGCCGGGATCATCTCTGCACGTACGGACAGCGTCATGACATGGCATTGGTCCTTAGCCCCCGGGGGGGGGGGGGGGGGGGGGAAGAAAGGACGGGGAGTGGAGGGAGTCATGCTGCATATTCATATCAGTGCAAAAGCGTCGATGGACTTTGAGTAAACCATGATGCTATTCCCTGAGCACCATTTTACTCCAACAATTACATTACGCGGCGTCATAAGGGTCTACAGTGCAATAGGTGGAAAACGAAAGAATAGGTGTGAAGTGAAAGATTAGTACAAGCAGTCTGATTTAACAAACACTGTGCTGAAACTTAAACGACTGACCCTACGTCACAGATTAGGGAGTGTCCGACCATAGTTAGGGTTATATAACTGTACAGCTGCACATACTCTAAGGACTCAGTAAAGTATCACGCCTCACGTGCCTCATTCAGAGAACCGAAATCCATAGCATGGAAAGAAGAAAAGCTAGGTATGTTGCTTGGGATCTCCCATCCACACAGTCTATGTATAAAACCACAAAACATCAACAGTGCAGGGTAGAAAACCGTGACGAAGATGTTGCCGATCAGCCATATCCCAAATGTGACTGACGGGAGATAAATGTGCAAAATGTACAGGTCATAGAAGCAGAGCAGTCGTGTAACTGCAACGGTGCCACCCCACTAACATCATCCAAGATGGCGGCCGTGACGTCACCTGATGACGCCAGTACCGTTATCTAAGCGGCGGCATTTGGAGGGAAAGTGCCACGCCCTTGCCATGCCCACCTGCCGGGAACTTCGAATTTTTGCGGGAAATTGAATTACGTGCTTCTACAGGTCACCCACCCCCTGGCACGTCCCACAAGGCTGCTGGTGCAGTAGCTCCCTCGGTCTTCCATCCCGTAGGTGAATTTTCGGCAATTTGTGAGATTGTACATTAAGGAGAACGCAAGTTCAACTGCAGTCTTTTAGGATGGTGATTTTCCCCAACACATGTGTTTTATTATGACCCATTCAATACAAGTGCCAGGTTTTTTCTTTTTCGAGGTGTAATTAGAACTGTGTATTCTTTCGATCAGCTGTGACAGCATGTCTTGGCTTATGTTAGCTGGGCTGTAGGGTGATTTTTTAGTGGGGGTGTGTAGTGAACTCTGACTTTAAACAGCGATAGATGCTGTACGCTTGCAGATAATATACTTCTTAAACCCCTCTCTGTCCAACACCGGTATCTAATCAGTTGAATGTATTTCCCACCAAAACGAATAAAGATTGCACCTACCTCCCTGCCCTTTCCCCCCATAACTTATAGGTGTGGGGTAGAGTTTGAGTGTTTCTGTCACTGGTTTTGAGTGGTATTGCGAAATTTTTTCGCAGCAGGTTAAGACCAGTTGTATGGTATGGTCAGTTTTTGCGCTATATTGCGATTTTTAGCCGTCGATGTGTAGCTGTGTAATTAGGACTGATCTTTGTGATTAATTAGGAAATTAGGACCGATATTTGCGACAGTTTCGAGTGGTGTTGCGAAATAGTTTTCAAGCAGGGTAAGATCAGTTGTATGGTATTGTTAGTTTTTGCGACTTTAAGCCGTCCTTGTGCAGCGCTATGTTTAGTTGTATAATTAGGACTGATGTTTGTGATTGATTACATAATTATGATCGATATTTGAGTGCCGGACGGAGTGGCCGAACGGTTCTTGGCGCTGCGGTCTGGAACCGAGCGACCGCTACGGTCGCAGGTTCGAATCCTGCCTCGGGCACGGGTGTGTGTGATGTCCTTAGGTTAGTTAGGTTTAATTAGTTCTAAGTTCTAGGCGACTGATGACCTCAGAAGTTAAGTCACATACTGCTCAGAGCCATTTGAACCATTTGATATTTGAGTCAGTTTCCTGACAAAAATAAATAATGTACACTAAGTTAACCTTCCTCTCCTGCAATTGGACAGTTTCCATGTATTAGTGGGTGCACACTTAGGCTTTCCATCCAGTAGAATCAGGGTTCGAGTCGCTGATAGGTTGCTTTCTTTTTTTAGGTGTACTTGCCTGAGTGTCTGTGCACTGCATTATTTTCGGGTCTTTAAGCATGGTGAACATGTTTGCATGCATTATACTGTGTACTGGATTATTCTGGTAATTTATGAGTTGTCTCCGTCTCTGTATATAAGTGTACTGTACTATTTACTAGTAGTTTCCAGGTCTGTAAACTGTATATTGTGATCGCAAGCACGTCAGGGTGAGTGTTTTGTATCAGCGTAATAAATAATCTACGTGAAATCCGTCCCTAAATGAGTTGTTCCAAAAATATATAAAGTACACCCCGTCCTCTTTCCAGAAGCCTAGAACAAGCTGATTCCTTTTTCCACCAATTTCCCTCTCCAGACTGCATCATGGTGCTGTCCTCCTATGGACTGAACTGCACAAACATGTGATCTATCGTGGCGCCGTCTAGTGGTGAACTCGCGAACTAGGTCAGTTCTTTGGTCAGGTGGATCAGAGGAAGTTGTCTCTCGTGTCGTGGGACTTATACATAGGTTTAAGAAATGGTAGACAATTCCAGCAGGGGCAGATGTTTCTATGTGTTTTGAATTTTATCTTTAATTCAAAGCATTTATTTGCAGAACTGTATGCTTCCTCGTCATACGTTCAAGAATTAATGTTCGATTCAATTCTTCATGCAGTGAGCTGTGGATGCACTCCTCGGCTGAATGGGTGCATGTAATACAGCAATTAAAACTCGCTCTTTCTGTCATCACCATTTCCTCGTGCTCCTTCCACACTGACAGCTCAACAAGTACTGATATCTCAGCCCCTTGTGGTGGTAACACCAAACTAAGCCAATAATGCTGTAGATAGATAATAAATTTAATGAAATTTATACAAATTTAAACAAATTATATTCTAATTGAATGACATCATGAGCAGTCTCTAGTGGTGGCAACACCGTACTAACTCCCCTCAGCTGCAGGAGTAAGCTTCCGGAGCAAAATTCCCTCCAAAATTCGAAATTCCCGCCATACTGACTAACCTGAGCTGCAGGACTAAGCTCTTAGAGCAAAATTCTCTCGAAAATCCACACCCATTTTCCAACAGTATGACGCAGCATCACGCAAAAAAGTCGGAAAGTTGGGGTGGGTGACCCATAGAAGCACATAATTCAATTTACCGTCAAAATTCAACCTTCCAGCCAGCAGAGTGTAGCAGGGGGAGTGTCACTTTCCCGCCAAAAGCTGCCATCTTGGATAACAGTACTCGCGTCATCAGCTGACGTCACGGCAACCATCTTGGATAACTCGTATCATCAGCTGAGGCCATGGCCGCCATCTTGGATAATGGTACTGACATCATTAGCTGATGTCACAGCCTCCATCTTGGATGATGTCAGTGGGGTGGCACCATTGTAGTTACACTACTCAGAGCTACCCATCATTCTGTGAAGAGGTACTGTTCATTAATCACTATTTGCGGCCTGATAGTGGAAATACCTAGAATACGTCCAGTTGCTTGGCCTTGGAATCTTCTCACATGTGGTGGTTGCTACACGCATTAGGATCAATACATCACATAAGAGATCGCATGTTGTATCTGATGCCACCTCAAGCACTGACCCACTTTGCACTGGAAAACGTTACATCTTTCCCGCCCAAGAATGCCAGCTGCAGTATCCATACGTCGATTACAGTGTGAAGCTATATGGTTTCACCACAATGATAGCCAACTCAGCACGTGTGCTGCCAGGCCAACATGTACTAACGGACAGTATTCTGTCACTGCAGACGGTATCACATCCTTTGCAGTGTTCCATTGTTGAACCAATACAACTGAGGAGACAATGTCGCTGGCCACACTGCTATGATAACATTGCGCCACTAGTCACTCGTTTGCCGCTGTACATGGCCCTCTTTTCTTCACTGCGTTTTTGTTGAATGTAATTTGTAACAGGAATTTATGGTAACAGTATAGATGGAATCGAATCTGTTGCAAAAAGTTTACGTCCAGATAGGAGCAAGAGGTAATAGGGGAAGGTAAACAGGCAACAAGAAGCAAAGAAAACAGAAACAGACAGGTATGAGGAAAGCATTGTAAACGTTGACGACAAAAATTCACGGCAAGTGCAAACCTGGCATAGCTCCGGTGCATATAATAAGTTTTACCTGTACAAAAAGGTTCATATCCACGGATGTGGATAAAAGAGACGACGTGGATGCGCATAAGAGGCTTTCAGATGCTAAAAGCATTTCCCTTATCCGCACAGACTTGTGCCCATAGTAATATGGGTCGAACGTCTTCAGTCACTGTGTTTGATATTACAATAAAAATGTTATCATGGATGTCGCTTGATGCAGTTAGATGAGAGTGGTATGACTTCAGCGTGGAAGTATTAGTTACAAAACTGTAGCACAGATGAAATCTCATTGGAACACAGAAGACAAGCAATGGATGGAGAACAATAATTTTATCCTGTTTGATTCCATGTGTTGATATTGTACCTCTTGACGACGGTAATGTATACTTAATTAAGATTGACAGTTATTTTTCGGATTTATCTTTACCTATTCTGATCTTTCTCAGAAGAAAGGAGAGCTAGACTTCCGTCTACGTTTTGTCTGTGCAATTTTAACCATTTCTACTATTACTCGTTACCTGGTATTGGTGCATTTATTTCTGGGTAACTTATTTTTCCATAAACATTACCCTACAATTGGAGGGTTTGTCGCAACAGGGGTAACTCCAAAATTCACGATAAACTGTTCATCTCCTTACCGAGCTATTGATGAACCATTTTGGCGCAAGAGAGAGATATATTCTGGTGATGCCTCTCTCTTTCTCCAGATGCAGGTGGAAGTTAAGTCTTAACCATATGTATTACAGTCAGTTTCCAGCGGATTTACCTCATTCTTCCATCAAGTAAAATTCGTTTCATCTTTGATGCAAGAATAAGGTAGATCCGCTGGAAGCTAACGCTAATACATATGGTTCCTCCTGCATCTGGGGAAAGAGAGAGGCATGACCAGGATATATCTCTCTCTTGCGCCAACGTGGTTCATCAATAGCTAGGTAGGAAGAAGCATATTCTTACTCTTGTAAATGTAGCTTTGCTTTCTCCAGCCGTGCGGTCTGAGGCGCTGCAGTCGTTGACTGTGCGGCTGGTCCAGGCGGAGGTTCGAGTCCTCCCTCGCGTATGGGTGTGTGTGTTTGTCCTTAGGATAATTTAGGTTAAGTAGTGTGTAAGCGTAGGGACTGATGACATTGGCAATTAAGTCCCATAAGATTTCACATACATTTGAACAGTTTTTTTTTTCCTTTCTCCAGCTATTAATCGGAGAAATGGCAAACGATGCAGATTCAGGCAGTGTATGTTAACACCAGTAATGATGATACAGGAAGTGAATTTTCACGGGAATGTGGGTATAAATGTAAGTCGTCAAAGTGGTCGAAAGCGATTTAGAAATCCAATGAAGTGGAAAAGGATAATTCTCGCACTTGTCAGCTCTCGCAGTCTCCGGAATTGTGTGGACGATATTTTTCCGAAAGTCAGATGCTTTGTCACCGGACTCATAAATTCTGCACGCCAATGTGAGTAGTCGTTTTGCTGCCATTTCTCCCTATGATTTTAGAAATTTTGATGGAATGTTATCTGTCCCTCCTGCCTTATTTGATCTTAAGTCTTCCAAAGCTCTCTTAAATTCTGATTCTAATACTGGATCCCTATCTCTTCTAAATCGACTCCAGTTTCTTTTTCTATCACTTCAGACTAATCTTCCCTGTTATAGAGGCTCCCAATGTATTCTTTCTACCTATCCGCTCGCTCTTCTGCATTTAACAGTGGAATTCCAGTCACACTCTTAATGTTAACACCATTGCTTTTAATGTCACCGAAGGTTGTTTTGACTTTCCTGTATGTTGAGTTTGTCCTTCCGATAATCATTTCTTTTTCGATTTCTTCATGTTTTTTATGCAGCCATTTCGTCTTAGCTTCCCTGCACTTCCTATTTATTTCATTCCTCAGCGACTTTTATTTCTGAATCTCTGAGTTTCTCGGAACACTTTTTTACTTCCTCCTTTCATCGATCAAATAAAGTATTTCTCCTACAACCCATGGTTTCTTCACAGTTATCTTCTTTGTACCTATGTTTTTCTTTCCAACTTTGGTGATGGCCATTTTTACAGGTGATCATTCCTCTTCAACTGCACTGCCTACTGAGCTATTCCTTATGTCTGTACCAATAGCCTTAAAGAATTTCAAGCGTATGTCATCATTCCTTAGTACTTCCGTATCTCACTTCTTTGCGTTTTGGTGTTTTCTTACTAATCTCTTAAACTTCAGCCTACTCTCCATCACTACTGTATTGTGATCTGAGTCTACATCTGTTCCTGGGTATGACGTAAAATTCAGTATGTGATTTCGAGATCTCTGTCTGACCATGATGTAATCTAGCTGAAATCTTCCCGTATCATCCAGCCTTTTCCAAATATACCTCTTCCCTTTGTGATTCTTGAACAGAGTGTTCGCTATTACAAGCTCAATTTCTTTTACAGAGCTCTATTAGTCTTTCTCCTCTCTCATTCCTTGTCCCAAGCCGATATTCCCCTGTAACATTTTCTTCTACTCCTTCCACTACAACTGAATTCTAGTCCGCTATGACCTCTCCATTTGTGTATTGTGTTACCCTTTCAATATCCTCATATAATTGCTTTATTTCTTCATCTTCAGATTGCGATGTCGACATGTATACCGGAACTATCGTTCTCGGTGTTGGTTTGCTTCTGAATTTGATAAGAGTAATCCTATCACTGAACTGTTCCCAGTAACACCTTCTTTGCCCTACCTTCCTATTCATAGCGAACCCTAGTCACGTTGTAGTATTTTCTGCTCCTGGTGATATTACCCTATACTCATCTGACCAGAAATCCTTGTCTTTTTTCACTGACCTTTACTGTATATAGATAGAACCTTTACTTTTCCCTTTTCAGATTTTCTAGTTTCCCTACTGCGTTCAAACTTCTGACATTTCACGCCCCGACCCATCAAACATTTTACTCTCGTTAATTATTCATACTTTTCCTCATGCTCACCTCCCCCTTGGCAGTCCCTTCCCGGAGGTCCGAATTTCGGACTATTCCGGAATCTTTTGCCAATGGAGAGATCAACATGACACTTCTTCAATTACAGGCCAAATGTCCTATGGATACACGTTACGTGTCTTTAATGCAGTGGTTTTCATTGCGTTGTGCATCCTCATGCCGTTGATCATTGCTGATTCTTCCACCTTTAGGTACGGTTTCCCACCCCTGGGACAAGAGAGTGCCCTGAACCTCTGTCCGCTCCTCCGCCCTCGGCCAAGGCCGTTGGCAGAATGGGGTGACTTCTTATGCCGGAAGTATTCGGCCGTCAATGCTGATTATTAATCAAAATTTAAGCAGTGGCGAGACTAACCCGGGAGCGAAGACGTTTTGATTACTAATCAAACACGCTTCTTCTTAAAAACACTTACGAGTTTTAAAATAAAAAATTCTGAAGCATTATATTTCAGCACGCCCTTTTACAAGTAAATAAGTATCGTTGACACATCTCAGTAACCAGATAGTGATTGAGCCAGAAGAAATTATTCCCCATATTGTCGTGAAATTAACAAATCTTTCAATATTTAATTATGATTTACTGAAATTAAAGTGAACTGAGATGATTAAGCTTTTTTCAAAACAGTGTGAATGTCTCCTACGGAGGCGGATGATTATGTGCACTGTTTGCAAAGCGTGAGAGTGATAAAAGTGTAAGAATGATGTAAGTTAGAATTAAACTTCATCGCCAATGTTGTTTGAACTGGAAATTTTAAACCAATTAATAAATAGGAAGAATGTTTTGAAAATCTTCTAAAAGTGTAACGGAGAACAAAATTTTAAAAAAACTGATAAAAGAAGCTCGAAAACTGTAGAATATGAATCTGGTATACATCTTAACTGTTGAGTAGTTCTGTAAGAAGTGAAATAAAAATTAAGTGTGTAAATGAAGTACGAGATGGAGAGATTCTGGGAAGTGTAGGGACCGAAAGAAAAAGTTATATGGATAAAGAGGTATCAGCTAAATCTCTCAGGATTAATTAGTTTGACTCTAGAAGGCGCAGTAGAGTGGCAAAACTAAAAACGTACAGACTGGACTATGTAAAACAAATATCGATAATGTCGGATGCTATGCTGAAATGAATAGTTTCTAAATAGGAATAAATGGGCGATGGTTTCAAGGGTACAGTAGTAAGGGTGGCTACGAGGAAAGTTAGTTGTACGTTGTTTTTACAAAGGGGTCAGTCCACAAATGAATGGTCTGTTGAAAGGGGGGGAGGAGAGGGGCATAACTCCATTCTAGCATTTTTGTTTCAGGAGAGACATAAAACTTATCAACGTATTTGATATGGCTTGAATAGTTCGGAGAGATATATTCTCGAAGCGCCTACTTTAAGACGGTAATGGGTGTGTACAATATGAAAGTTCAGACCGATTTGTATTATGTACAGTAATATACATTTTAAACGGAGTTACGTTTGTCTATCACTAAAATTTAAAAAATGCTTAATATTTGAGAATTTTTCTTTATTTATATCATTAACGTCTAAGATGACAAAGCCAATATATAATAAAGAGTTGTGCTCTTTGAATCGAAATAAACAAAGAAAATAAAAGAAAAATATTCACTACAGGAAGTGGAATGGTTGATGTTTAAGCGTTGTCTTCGTCTTCTGTATGAGAGTCAGCACAGCTTTCACGTTAGGTACACTTCAGTGCTTCGTAGTGCCACATGTCATCATGTGGTACGTACTGCTGTGCGAGTGCCGTTGTGTCTTTTACTTTCGGGAGTTTTAATGGCAGCTTTCCTTGGTATGCACATGGAGCAGTGAGGATAATGTTCTACGATTTCTTCAGCAGCCTGAAGTTGCAGAAGATAGGCATACTTGCAGATACACTACAGTCTACCACATCTCAATTGTGAATGTAATGAAATACTCGACAAATAGACGTTAGAACTCAATCTGTGGTATCAGTTGTAAAGGTTTTTAGGAAGTAAGGTTTCGGATGACTCACAAGTCTCTTATCACAGCAGTGTTCACAGTGATTACATGTAACTTCGATGGTGACGTCTTTTTCACTCTTTTCTCACCTTTCTGTGGCAATAAAATCCCCTCTTTGGTACGCGTGTTCTTCTCGATTAGGCCGAAGCAACTATCGCAGGGCATAAAACTATAACACTGGGTCTGGTTTCATTTTTTCCTCTCTTGTTCTCTCGAGGTGTAATGTTTGCTACTATATAATTTACAGTGTGTTATACACGTTTAGCCTGCCGCTGTGGCCGACCGGTTCTAGGCGCTTCAGTCAGGAACCGCGCTGCTGCTACGGTTGCAGGTTCGATTCCTGCTTCGGGCATGGATGTGTGTGATGTTCTTAGTTTAGTTAGGTTTAAGTAGTTGTACGTCAAGGAGACTGATGACCTCAGATGTTACGTCCCATAGTGCTTAGAGCCATCTGAACCATCTACACGCTTATCGCTGATCCCATACATTAGACTTAATCCTCTATCTTGAATGCACTCCTGGAAATGGAAAAAGGAACACATTGACACCGGTGTGTCAGACCCACCATACTTGCTCCGGACACTGCGAGAGGGCTGTACAAGCAATGATCACACGCACGGCACAGCGGACACACCAGGAACCGCGGTGTTGGCCGTCGAATGGCGCAAGCTGCGCAGCATTTGTGCACCGCCGCCGTCAGTGTCAGCCAGTTTGCCGTGGCATACGGAGCTCCATCGCAGTCTTTAACACTGGTAGCATGCCGCGACAGCGTGGACTGAACCTTATGTGCAGTTGACGGACTTTGAGCGAGGGCGTATAGTCGGCATGCGGGAGGCCGGGTGGACGTACCGCCGAATTGCTCAACACGTGGGGCGTGAGGTCTCCACAGTACATCGATGTTGTCGCCAGAGGTCGGCGGAAGGTGCACGTGCCCGTGGACCTGGGACCGGACCGCAGCGACGCACGGATGCACGCCAAGACCGTAGGATCCTACGCAGTGCCGTAGGGGACCGCACCGCCACTTCCCAGCAAATTAGGGACACTGTTGCTCCTGGGGTATCGGCGAGGACCATTCGCAACCGTCTCCATGAAGCTGGGCTACGGTCCCGCACACCGTTAGGCCGTCTTCCGCTCACGCCCCAACATCGTACAGCCCGCCTCCAGTGGTGTCGCGACAGGCGTGAATGGAGGGACGAATGGAGACGTGTCGTCTTCAGCGATGAGAATCGCTTCTGCCTTGGTGCCAATGATGGTCGTATGCGTGTTTGGCGCCGTGCAGGTGAGCGCCACAATCAGGACTGCATGCGACCGAGGCACACAGGGCCAACACCCGGCATCATGGTGTGGGGAGCGATCTCCTACACTGGCCGTACACCTCTGGTGATCGTCGAGGGGACATTGAATAGTGCACGGTACACCCAAACCGTCATCGAACCCATCGTTCTACCATTCCTAGACCGGCAAGGGAACTTGCTGTTCCAACAGGACAATGCACGTCCGCATGTATCCCGTGCCACCCAACGTGCTCTAGAAGGTGTAAGTCAACTACCCTGGCCAGCAAGATCTCCGGATCTGTCCCCCATTGAGCATGTTTGGGACTGGATGAAGCGTCGTCTCACGCGGTGTGCACGTCCGGCACGAACGCTGGTCCAACTGAGGCGCCAGGTGGAAATGGCATGGCAAGCCGTTCCACAGGACTACATCCAGCATCTCTACGATCGTCTCCATGGGAGAATAGCAGCCTGCATTGCTGCGAAAGGTGGATATACACTGTAGTAGTGCCGACATGGTGCATGCTCTGTTGCCTGTGTCTATGTGCCTGTGGTTCTGTCAGTGTGATCGTGTGATGTATCTGACCCCAGGAATGTGTCAATAAAGTTTCCCCTTCGTGGGACAATGAATTCACGGTGTTCTTATTTCAATTTCTAGGAGTGTATATCGCCACATTATACGCTACATCGGAGCCCTCTAGCTGCAGAGAGCAACAAATGTGTACACACGATGAATGAAGAGTTAGAATGTTGATAACTTTTGTTTTATTTAGATCGTGTTAAGCATTTTTACATAAAAGTCGGAGTTATAACTTTTCAACACGCCTTCATAATTATGAGGTGAATGAAAGAGAAAAAACGGCATAATCCCACTGATTTGTATCCCACCAAGGACGGCGGCAGCAATATTTCCCATAAGTAAGAATTTTAAAAATAGAGATATTCTGCGGAAATGTCTGACAGCCCTTTACAACAGAATCTATGATTCCTGCATTTCTCCGACTTGCAACAGCACGTAAAACATGTGATAAGGGGATAGATATATTCTGTGCTCAAAAGAGCCTTGGAGGTATTAAATATTGGTATTAAGTCTACGGATCTCCTCACTAGAAAATGGGAAAGGTTAAGCTGGGAATCTGCTAAGCCACCCGAGAAGAAACAACGTGATAGTTTAAGTTGAAACAGAACAGATAAATCGGAACATTTAAAATAAGTTTGGAGGACATTTGCTGCGACAGATAAACAGAGATGAAAAAAATAACTAACGGAAAAATAGCTAAAAGTCGGTCACACACTGAAACAGATTCTGAGGCAGCACTCTCGACTATGTTTGTTCTACTCGATTACAGTAATTTGTTCCATGACTGTAACGTATTTCCTGAGTTAGAGAACGTATTAAACATCTGTTAGGAAAGGCCGCTGATGGGATACCAGTTCTATTTTACACAGAGTACGCGAAGGAACTTACCCCCCTTCTTGCAGCGGTGTACCGTAGGTCTCTAGAAGAGCGAAGCGTTCCAAAGAATTGGAAAAGGGCACAGGTCATCCCCGTTTTCAAGAAGGGACGTCGAACAGATGTGCAGAACTATAGACCTATATCTCTAACGTCGATCAGTTGTAGAATTTTGGAACTCGTATTATGTTCGAGTATAATGTCTTTTCTGGAGACTAGAAATCTACTCTGTAGGAATCAGCATGGGTTTCAAAAAAGACGGTCGTTTGAAACCCAGCTCGCGCTATTCGTCCACGAGACTCAGAGGGCCTTAGACACGGGTTCACAGGTAGATGCCGTGTTTCTTTACTTCCGCAAGGCGTTTGACACAGTTCCCCACAGTCGTTTAATGAACAAAGTAAGAGCATACGGACTATCAGATCAATTGACTGATTGGATTGAGGAGTTCCTAGATAACAGAACGCAGCATGTTATTCTCAACGGAGAGAAGTCTTCCGAAGTAAGAGTGATTTCAGGTGTGCCGCAGGGGAGTGTCATAGGACCGTTGCTATTCACAATATACATAAATGACCTGGTGGATGACATCGGAAGTTCACTGAGGCTTTTTGCAGATGATGCTGTGGTGTATCGAGAGGTTGTAACAATGGAAAATTGTACTGAAATGCAGGAGGATCTGCAGCGAATTGACGCATGGTGCACGGAATGGCAATTGAATCTCAATGTAGACGAGTGTAATGTGATGCGAATACATAGAAAGATAGGTCCCTTATCATTTAGCTACAAAATAGCCGGTCAGCAACTGGAAGCAGTTAATTCCATAAATTATCTGGGAGTACGCATTAGGAGTTATTTAAAATGGAATGATCATATAAAGTTGATCGTCGGTAAAGCAGATGCCAGACAGATTCATTGGAAGAATCGTAAGGAAATGCAATCCGACAACAAAGGAAGTAGGTTACAGTACGCTTGTTCGCCCACTGCTTGAATACTGCTCAGCAGTGTGGGATCCGCACCAGATAGGGTTGATAGAAGAGATAGAGAAGATCCAACGGAGAGCAGCGCGCTTCGTTACAGGATCATTTAGTAATCGCGAAAGCGTTACGGAGATGATAGATAAACTCCAGTGGAAGACTCTGCAGGAGAGACGCTCAGTAGCTCGGTACGGGCTTTTCTTAAAGCTCCGAGAACATACCTTCACCGAAGAGTCAAGCAGTATATTGCTCCCTCCTACGTATATCTCGCGAAGGGACCATGAGGATAAAATCAGAGAGATTAGAGCCCACACAGAAGCATACCGACAATCCTTCTTTCCACGTACAATACGAGACTGGAATAGAAGGGAGAACCGATAGAGGTACTCAGGGTACCCTGCGCCACACACCGTCAGGTGGCTTGCGGAGTATGGATGTAGATGTAGATGTAGGCAACGTATCTGCTTGCGTTGGGAGCACACCGGACCTATCATATACAAGAGATGAAATGAATGTTACGTTTCCACACTGAATACGTTACCAATAGCCTTGAATAGGGAGGACATTCCGCATGACCTACGCGTAGTGTGCACTTGGTCCACTAAACATCCTAACAGATGTTAACACGTAAGCTAACGGCTTGAGTAAATTCAGCTATAGTGCACACAGATGAGATATTAATTAACGATATCTCCGCAGTCTGCAAATGTACTTCGACAGTTAGCATGTCAGAAACGCAGTGCATCGCTTATTTAAATGCAACAACACAACTAGATTTAGCGTAGCGAAATTGCGTTAAGTAAATCAACGAACATTTCACCGAACCTTTTTCTTTCCACAGTCTTTTCTGCTTCTTGGACGGCACTTTACATGGAGTATATTCTCATTTTATGTAAGTCCTATGAGCAGATACACAGAAATTTTAGCATGTACGGTTTCACATCAGAATGCGTAGTCTACAGTCAATGCGTATGTTATAAAGTTAGTAATATTTTCGGTGCTTGGTACTGAAGTCAGTAAATCCTCTAGATTTGGGGTCGGGTTACACAGCGTTTTTATCATTACCTGACTGATATGACCGTAGAAATGAGAAGCCGTGACGTGTATTTAATAATAAGTGTACCAACTACATGTTAATCAAGATGTTACTAAGTTATACATATCGTGATAGTGCGGACAAGAACTGCAGCAAAGGACAACTTCTCTCCACTCATTAACTCCCTGAGTAACTAAAGAAGAACCTTTAGGTTTGTAGGAGGTACTGAATATCTCAGCTATGTCCTCTAACAGGAAAAACATACTTCGTATGTCAATCGAAAATGATTTTGTTATTTTTGTGTTCTCCTGTCCTAAGGCTGGTTTTGTGCACCTTTCCCTGCTAGTCCTACCTGTGTATGCCCGTTCATCTCTGCAAGACATAGAGCTATGATGTCAGTTTCTTTCTTTTTTTTCTCTCTCTCTAAATTCGATTCAGTATCTCCTCATTTGTTAGTCGGGCGATCCATCTAATTTTCTGTAGTCTTCTATAGCACTGCATCTCCAAAGCTTCAGCTACCTCTCTGTCTGAACTGCTTTTCGTCACGTTTCATTTCTGTACAAGGCTACAGTCCAAGAAAATGCTTTTAGAATAGAATTCCTAAAACGTAAATTAAAATTTGATGTTAATTAATTTTCACAATGAGTAAATCACAGAAAAACTGGGAATGAACTCTATAGATGTAGCGGTCAGGGCGAACAGGCTTAGACGGTGGGGTCATGTTACACGCATGGGAGAAGCAAGGTTACCCAAGAGACTCATGGGTTCAGCAGTAGAGGGTAGGAGGAGTCGGGGCAGACCAAGGAGAAGGTACCTGGATTCGGTTAAGAATGATTTTGAAGTAATAGGCTTAACATCAGAAGAGGCACCAATGTTAGCACTGAATAGGGGATCATGGAGGAATTTTAAAGGGGGCTATGCTCCAGACTGAACACTGAAAGGCAATTAGCCTTAAATGATGATGATGATTAATTTTTCTCTTTTTGAGAAATGGTATCCTTGCTGTGCTCATTAAGCATTTTACGTACTCACTACTTCGGCTATCATCAGATATCTTGCTGTCCAGGTAGCAAAACTCATCTTCTAATTCTAGTGTCTCATTTCCTAATGTAACTCCCTCAGCTATTCCTGATTTAATTTGACAAATTCCGATACCCTTGTTTTACTTTTTTTGAAGTTCATCCCACAACGTGCCTTCAAGACACTACCCATTCCGTCCAGCTGCTCTTCCAACCCCTCTGCTGTCACTTACAGAATTACAGTGTAATCGGGTAACCTAAAACATTTTGTCTGTTCTCTCTAGACATTAACTCCCCTTATTTCTCAGCTTACTCATTGTACGGACTGAATAACATCAGAGATATGCTACAACCTCTCTCACTCCTGAACTCTTTTCATGACATTCGGCTCTCATGACTGCAGTGTGGTTTCTGTACAAATTGTAAATAGCTTTGCGTTCGCTCTCTCTATTGCTTTCAGAATTTCAAAGATTGCATTACAGTCACGACTCTCAAAGGCTTTTTCTAAATTTACACGTACTATAAATATATGTTTGCCTTCCTTCAACCTATCTTTTAGGGTGGTCCTAGTTTCGGGCTTGTCTCATGTGTTCCTACATCTTCCTAGACCCCAAACTGATATTCCCCGAGATCGGCGTCTACCAGTTTTCCCACTCGTCTGTAAAAACATTCGAGTCAATAATTTGCTACCACTAGTTATTAAACATATGGTCCGGTAATCTTCACACCGGTCAGCAATTGCCTTCTTTGGAATTAGAATTATTACAGCCTTCTTGGAAACAGGGTACTTCGGCTGTTTCATGTATCTTACACAGCAGGTGGAACAGTTTTGTCCTAGGTAGTTGCACCAAGGATCTCAATTTTTTGGGACAGTCGTCCAGTGCAGCACTTCGTTTCCAGTTAGGTCTTTTAGCATTTTGTCAGATATTTAGCGCAATATTACATCTCACATCTCATCGTCATCAGTTTCCTCCAATCTTTCAATATCACTGTCTTCAAGCATAGCTCCTGTCTATAGACTCTCTGTGTATCTCTTCCACCTTACTCCCTGTCTCGTCCGTTTGCCATCGGAGCTCTCGATATTCATCTCATCGTAGATTCCTCCATTTTCTCTTAATCACTTGTGTAGCTAGTTTGCGTATAAACTAGTGCTACCGCCGTGGATGTTAGCATTGAGTCAATGGAAAATACGGATAACGTATTTACATAAGTTCGTGGGCTTCCACGGTAAGAGTAAATTTGAATAAAATTACTTTGCAGATTAACCGGTCTAATTTTGAAACTATTAAAAACGACAAAAGTAACGAGGTTTCGACCATCTTTTCAGCTGATCTCATCAAGGCGACTAACTTATGGACTGTGGTTATGTTCGTTCCCTAGATACAATATCAAAAATTATTTTACTTAAACGTATTTACGTGTCTTAAGTACAAATTCGTTTATAAAAACTTGACTATTTAACAAGAATCGATGTCATCAACTCTAGAAACTTGGTTACTACATATTTGCATGTCAGTGTGTTGTGTTGAATTCGTGCACGTCACAGAGATTATCTTTTGACATGTAATTACAGCCCAGAAATTAAACACAAAATTACTGTTCCATAGCAGTATTATAGAACAGAATTTTTTTTATATATAACGTCTGACAAGTTCAGTCATCTCGTCCAAAATATGTCTCCCTATGGGAAAGACACCATAGTAGTCTCATGATGGAATGAAAAAAAAATCATTAAAGTTCCCTGTAGGTTGTAATGAAACTGGACATTGATTGAATTTATTTTGTCTTACAGGATCTGTCTAGAGAGAGATTTTTCATAGAAGTAATAGCAGATCATTTCTAGTGCAACCTTATTTATATGTATGTGCCATTTCTGAGTGCTTTCACATGTTTTGCTTGAATCCGATAAGATAACTGGCTCACGAAAACTTATCAATAGCTTCATTTTCAACGCATACATAATATGTTACTCACAAGTATTTTATATGTCCTTTAATGGAAACCTAACATTACCTGCAAAGTTAGATAGCACGCTTACACCAATTAGCTACAATTATTATTTTTAGTGAGCAGATTTTATCAATGAGTTGCATCTAAAGTTTCGTATTATTTGAAAATGAGCTCGGCATTGTGTGTATGTGTTATATGAACTTTAAAATAAGATTTCCCTCTAAAATTGCGACGTATAAGATTGTTATTGTCTTTTTATTGATAATAGAAGAAACTAAAACTGGTCATTGCAGTTAATACTAAGTAATTAAAATTCAAATATTTTCGTTAAGTACTGGAAAGAGTGTTCGCTGTAGCACCAACTTACATCAGATTATTCGTTATTGGTTTAAAGTTACTTATTTTAAAACTGGTTGTAACAAGAGAAACAATAATTTGTGTAGATCAAATTAATTCAACAATTACGAATGAAAGAAGTTATATCAAAAATTTTATTATAAAACACTGATAATTGAGAGCACCTCTCGTGATCTCTCGCAATCCGAAACTTTTTCGCAGCGCTTCCTTTCTGGGCTCCGCAGTATAGGTCACGTACGAGAAATAAATGTGTGTAAATAAAAATGTGTGAAACAGACAATGCTGAACGTTGTGAAAACTGTTTCAAGAAGAACGAAGTAAGGAAAACCTATAACACATCGTTTGCACAAGACGTAATAGCACAATAAACAGTTTACAACCAGATACCGTCCCCTGTTGTTGTTGTGGTCTTCAGTCCTGAGACTGGTTTGATGCAGCTCTCCATGCTACTCTATCCTGTGCAAGCTTCTTCATCTCCCTGTACTTACTACAACCCATATCCTTCTGAATCTGCTTAGTGTATTCATCTCTTGGTCTCCCTCTACGACTTTTACCCTCCATGCTGCCCTCCAATGCTAAATTTGTGATCCCTTGATGCCTCAGAACATGTCCTACTAACCGGTCCCTTCTTTTTGTCACGTTGTGCCACATACTCCTCTTCTCCACAATTCTATTCAATACTTCATCATTAGTTATGTGATCTACCCATCTAATCTTCAGCATTATTCTGTAGCACCACATTTCGAAAGCTTCTATTCTCTTCTTGTCTAAACTATTTATCGTCCATGTTTCACTTACATACATGGCTACACACCATACAAATACTTTCAGAAACAACTTCCTGACATTTAAATCTATACTCGATGTTAACAAATTCCTCTTCCTCAGAAACACTTTCCTTGCCATTGCCAGTCTACATTTTATATACTCTCTACTTCGACCATCATCAGTTATTTTGCTCCCCAAACAGCAAAACTCCTTTACTACTTTAAGTTTCTCATTTCCTAATCGAATTCCCTCAGCATCACCCGATTTAATTCAACTACATTCCTTATACTCGTTATGCTTTTGTTGATGTTCATCTTACATCCTCCCTTCAAGACACTGTCCATTCCGTTCAACTGCTCTTCCAAGTCCTTTGCTGTCTCTGACAGAATTACAATATCATCGGCAAACCTAAAGGTTTCTATTTCTTCTCCATGGATTGTAATACCTACTCCGAATTTTTCTTTTGTTTCCTTAACTGCTTGCTCAATATACAGATTGAATAACATCGGGGAGAGGCTACAACTCTGTCTCACTCCCTTCCCAACCACTGCTTCCCTTTCATGCCCCTAAACTCTTATAACTACCATTTGGTTTCTATACAAATTGTAAGTAGCCTTTCGCTCCCTACATTTTACCCCTGCCACCTAAAAAATTGGAAAGAGAGTATTCCAGTCAACATTGTCAAAAGCTTTCTCTAAGTCTACAAATGCTAAAAACGTAGGATTGCCTTTCCTTAATCTATCTATAGGGTCAGTATTGCCTCACGTGTTCCAATATTTTTGGGGAATCCAAACTGAGCTTCCCCGAGGTCGGCTTCTACCAGTTTTTCCATTCGTCTGTAAAAAATCGCGTTAGTATCTTGCAACTGTGACTTATTAAACTGATAGTTCGGTAATTTTCACATCTGTCAACACCTTCCTTCTTTGGGATTGGAATTATTATTTTCTTCTTGAATTCTGAGGGTAGCCGAGCGGCCTGAGGCGCCTTGTCACGGACCGCGCTGCTTCCCCCGTTGGTGGTCATGGGCGGATGTGATGTCCTTAGCGTAAGTCAGTTTAAGTTGGATTAAGTAGCGTGTAAGCTTAGGGACTGATTACCTAAAGAGTTTGGTCCCACAAGACCTTACCACAAATTTCCAAACAATAATACCGAAAGGGGTTGGTCAGGTAACTTCAAAATGCCTCAAATGGCTCTTAGCATTATGGGACTTAACTTCTGAGGTCATCAGTTCTCTAGAACTTAGAACTACGTAAACCTAACTAACCTAAAGGCATCACACACATCCATGCCCGATGTAGGATTCGAACCTGCAACCGTAGCGGTAGCACGGTTCCAGACTGTAGCGCCAAGAACCGCTCGGCCACCTCGGCCGACCAGTAACTTCGAACGTGGAATAGTCATTGGATGACACCTGAGTTTCAAGTCCATCGTGAGTGATTGTGAAGTAGAAACGCGAAGGAGTAGCTACATATAAACAAAAAAAAAAAAAACAAAAAAAACGCAGACCTAATGAACTGACGGACAGAGACCGTCGAACTTTGCGGAGGCTGGTTGCAGAAAATAAGATGAAATCGGCGGAAGGAATCACTTGTGAGTTTCAAATTACTACGAGCGATTGTCCATAGGGAGTTAAAAAAGATAGGTTACAGGGATCGAACAGCTCCTCATGAGACACACATTTACCGTTTCCGATTCGTTACCCGGAGTTGACGCCTGTAGATTTTTTTTCTGTTTCGAAAGTCGAAAGATGCTGTCTACTAGAATGTACCAACTACACCCGATGATACTCAACGGCTTATTACTGCAGCTTGCTCGGACATCTCCGCTGAAATGCTGGCACGTGTCCACCAGTCGTTCCATACCAGACTGGGACCAGCTGGCGATGGTCACCTTGAACAGAACCTGCGATGGTCAACTGTTTCGTTGCTAACCAGAATTCACCTAACTTGTGTATGCACTACTGTTGTTCTTCAGTATGTGCTACAACAGTTATCGTACAAGTGTAGGTATGGGTACTTTTTAAAATACGGTATCTCGTAAACGACTCCCACTAGAATCCTGCTAGAAACCCCACTGAGACTCTAATTTAACCTGCTTTTCGCTTGTTAACATTAATAGGCATCGTTCCATTTAAAGAAGTGTATGTTTGCGGAAAAAGTGCGCTATTACAATTCGTTGATTGGCTAACAATACGAGCCCCTAACTACCAATCGATTCTGTGAGAACCGCACATTAATAGCACTTTCCATTTCACAATGCAAGTTTTAGGTGATTCACTCTGTGTAAGGAGACAAGTCGACAACAAAGTAAGAGACTACGGGATATCAAACCAGCTGTGTGGCTGGATTGAAGAGTTTTTAGCAAACAGAACTCAGCATGCTGCTCTCAATGGAGAGACGTCTACAAACGTTAAAGTAACTTCTGGCGTGCCACAGGGGAGTGTTATGGGACCATTGCTTTTCACAATATATATAAATGACCTAGTAGATAGTGCCGGAGTTCCATGCGGCTTTTCGCGGATGATGCTTTAGTATACAGAGAAGTTGGAGCATTAGAAAATTGCAGCGAAATGCAGGAAGATCTGCAGCGGATAGGCACTTGGTGCAGGGAGTGGCAACTGGCCCTTAATATAGACAAATGTAATGTATTGCGAATACATAGAAAGAAGGATCCTTTATTGTATAATTAATTGATAGCGGAACAAACACTGGTAGCAGTTACTTCTGTAAAATATCTGGGACTATGCGTGCGGAACAATTTGAAGTGGAATGATCATATAAAATTAATTGTTGGTAAGGCGGGTACCAGGTTGAGATTCATTGGGAGAGTCCTAAGAAAATGTAGTCCGTCAACAGAGGAGGTGGCTTCCATAATGCTTGTTCGACCTATACTTGAGTATTGCTCGTCAGTGTGGGATCCGTACCAGGTCGGGATGGCAGAGGAGATAGAGAAGAGCGGCGCGTTTCGTCACAGGGTTATTTGGTAACCATGATAGGGTTACGGAGATGTTTAGCAAACTCAAATGGCAGACTATGCAAGAGAGGCGCTCAGCATCGCGGTGTAGCTTGCTGTCCAGGTTTCGAGAGGGTGCGTTTCTGCGTGAGGTATCGAATATATTGCTTCCCCCTACTTATACCTCCCGAGGAGACCACGAATGTAAAATTAGAGAGATTCGAGCGTGCGCGCACGGAGGCTTTCAGGCAGTCGTTCTTCCCGTGAACCATACGCGAGTGGAACAGGAAAGGGAGGTAATGACAGTGGCACGTAAAGTGCCCTCCGCCACACACCGTTGGTTGGCTTGCGGAGTATAAATGTAGATGCAGATGTAAATGTAGATGGTTGGAGTCGATGACTCTTGCTGTTGCTAGCGACAGAACATAGATACAGTGTTGTGTCCCCCTTGTCAGTTACATGCGTACAGGTTGGCCTGTGCTGGGGTGACTGACCTTGCGAGCAGAGCGCGGCGCAGACGCAGAGTGCAGCCGCCAGCAGCAGCGGCGCTCTCGGGCGACCCATCACGTGCGCAGCCAGGTAGCAGACTGCACGGGCCCCGCCGCAGGCGCAGCCTCTGCCCTGCCGCAACGCCACGACGCTGCGGCCTCTCCTTATGGCCTCTGCCAAGGACACCGCGGCTTGCTAGCTGCAATAGCCTCCCACTTCCAGATACTCTCACCTTTCAGCACACTAACAGAGCACACCCTGTGACTCTTGTGACTCGACAATATGGTAACACAAAACACATATTACGATACCTCATACGCCGTAGGGAAACAGCTAACATTCCAGTCGTCTCCAAATGGATGAATATAAGCCCTGTATGATTTGCAGTTCTTTACAGACGAATGGAAAACTTATTAGAAGTCGATCTTGGGGAAGATAAGTTTGGATTCCGTAGAAATATTGGAACACGTGAGGCAATATTGACCCTACGACTTATCTTAGAAGCTAGATCTAGGAAAGGCAAACCCACATTTCTAGCATTTGTAGACTTAGAGAAAGCTTTTGACAATGTTGACTGGAATACTCTCTTTCCATTTTTTTAGGTGGCAGGGGTAAAATGTAGGGAGCGAAAGGCTACTTACAATTTGTATAGAAACCAAATGGCAGTTATAAGAGTTGAGGGGCATGAAAGGGAAGCAGTGGTTGGGAAGGGAGTGAGACAGGGTTGTAGCCCCTCCCCGATGTTATTCAATCTGTATATTGAGCAAGCAGTTAAGGAAACAAAAGAAAAATTCGGAGTAGGTATTACAATCCATGGAGAAGGGATAGAAACCTTGAGGTTTGCCGATGATATTGTAATTCTGTCAGAGACAGCAAAGGACTAGGAAGAGCAGTTGAACGGAATGGATAGTGTCTTGAAAGGAGGATATAAGATGAACATCAACAAAAGCAAAATGAGGCTAATTGCATGTAGTCGAATTAAGTTGGGTGATGCTGAGGGTATTAGATTATGAAATGAGGCACTTAAAGTAGTAAAGGAGTTTTGCTATTTGGGGAGCAAAATAACAGATGATGGTAGAAGTAGAGAGGATATAAAATGTAGACTGGCAATGGCAAGGAAAGCGTTTCTGAAGAAGAGAAATTTGTTAACATTGAGTATAGATTTAAGTGTCAGGTAGTCGTTTCTGAAAGTATTTGTACGGAGTGTAGCCATGTATGGAAGTGAAACATGGACAATAAATAGTTTAGACAAGAAGAGAATAGAAGATTTCGAAATGTGGTGCTACCTGAAGATTAGATGGGTAGATCACATAACTAATGAGGATGTATTCAATAGGATTGCGGAGGACAGAAGTTTCTGGCACAACTTGACTAGAAGAAGGGATCGGTTGGTAGGACATGTTTTGAGCCATCAAGGTATCACCAATTTAGTATTGGAGGGCAGTGTGGAGTGTAAAAATCGTATAGGAAGACCAAGAGATGAATACACTAAGCAGATTCGGAAGCATTTGGGTTGCAGTATGTACTGGGAGATGGAGAAGCTTGCACAGGATAGAGTAGCATGGACAGCTGCATCAAATCAGTCTCAGGACTGAAGACGATAACAACAATAACATGGTTTGCATATCGTAGTAAAGCAGTCACAGTTTTACAGGATACTGAACAACATAAGGTCAAATAAAGCAGCTGGGGTAGATTACATAGCGTAGGAGTCGGTTGAATTCGACGGAGGTGAGAAAAGAGAAGGCTATCCGAGGCAGCGTCAAAAATATATGACACGCGTAAGATACCATTCATTATATTTTGAGGAACACATTGTCATTTGTTTAACGAAGAAGGACATGCGGATGAAAGTGAAAATTGTTGGGCTGTTAGTCTGACAATTCATGCTCGTATCCAGCTGACCACAATAATATAGAACAGATGAGAAATATAGAATCACCGTGTAGACGACGATCAGTTTTTGATTCACCAACCAAGATACCAGTGTACTAAATCTAACGTTGTTCTTCGTAGTAGAAAACAGCCTGAAGAAAATGTACACAATCCTTAGAAGGTTGGAGGTTAAGTGCAGAGAGTGAGAGAGAGACGAATAAGCGGCCAAGAAAGACAAATCCGTGCCACTGTTGTTCAACTTGTACGGTCGGGAACCCAAAAATGGAAAAAGGAAAAAGGAAAAAGTTCAGTGGGGACAGATAGCGATGTTATGGATCGTAAATTATACAGCCCTTCTGATTGGATGGGCAAGAGACTTAGAAAACCAGTTGAGTGAAGTGAACAATGTATCTATGTCTGTAAATTTATTAAGATAAGGACGAGGGTGATGTAGCGTTGCAGAATGGAGAATAACTACTTGTTTAACATCAGAATTTGGAACGACACGTTATCCGAAGAAATGCAACAATTCTCCTATCTGGGAAGCAAAATTAAAAAGAATGGCCAAAGTAAGAAAGATAACAGAAGCAAATTTCATTGGTGAAGAAATCCTTCAATATTAAAAAAAAAACTAATAATAAATAAAATAAGAAACACTGTTGGTACCGTATACTGTTATGAAACTCCAGAAGAAATTTGTGAATGTCTCGACCTCATCGTTTTACAGAAGTGAAAAGTGGATCTTCGGAAAATCCTGAGAATAGGAAACTGGAAGCATTTCAAGTGTGTTGCTGTGTAAGAACGTTTAAAAATATGAAATGAATAAGTTCTACATATTGGAGGGAGGAAGAAGTTTATGGAAAATCCTCAACAGAAGAAGGGACAGACTAACAGAGTATCCGCTGAGACATTCGCTATTAGTAAAGGTTAAGCTGAGTCAGGCAGGAGCAATAGGGAAAGAATAGTGGTAGCTATATTAGAATATCCAAAGAGGTTACAGACGTTTTTGGATGTAGTAGATGTGTAGAGACAAAATGATTATTGGAGGAAGTGACAAGAAATGGTGACCCAGTCGGAAGGCTTATGATTTCAGAGAAAACCCGTAACGCGATGTACAGCGGTTTCATAAGCAACCCGTCTTGTACACAACGTAGTTTGCATGAATCGCACCAATAAACCGAACCCTGTCATTTTATTTATCTTCCACTCAGTCCGCGTAATCATTCCACTTCGTACCCCAACATAGGTAAACCGAGGTGAACAGCTGTACTGGGAAGCTGTTTCCTGTCACCTGCCTTTCGTTCTCGACTTCGTATTTTAAAGGAAACGTCAAAGAACAGGGAATACAATAGGCACATAGTGCACTAAGTGAGGAAGGACAGCAGTTGTGAAGCAAGTTCAATTGTCTATGTTTCTCCCTAGAATTCGAAATTCAAATAAATCCACAAGACGGATAAGTGGAGAAAATCCCAATATCTCTCGCTGAAGGAACAAACGAAGCTTACGCAAACAGCATAGATATGTCTCTTCAATTGCGTGTTTCGTTAAAAGGTGAAACGGGCAGGATAAAACAATTTTATGAACGCTTAATCAGAACCGAGCCAGTATCATGTTATTAATACTGTAACCGAGACAAGCCTTCAAGCTATGGAGAAATGCGAACAGGTATAGTTTTTCTTAATTTTTCTCGGGAAATCAGCATGTTTTATAGCAAGTGTTGAATAAATGAACTGTAAATTTCAGTACCAAGAACACAATGTTGTGTAACTCGAATGTTCTGTACTGGTGATAGCTTCTCTTCAGTATACGTAACTAAGTGGTTCTAGCAATTATGGTACATTAGACGAAGCCGGTACTCCTAGCATAAGACATATCTCATACTTTCAAGTTCTTATTCTGGGGTGTGGTTAAAGTTAAAAGGTGTGGCAAAAATTCCCGAAAATATTAAACAGCCGTCCATAATTTCTGTCTCCATGTTCGAGACAGCCTGTTAACAGAGAAATGTAATGAATATAAAAAAGTGAAAAACCCCAAAAGAATTCTAAAACAGACATCCGCGAACTTCTTACTTTGCTAAACGTTACCCTGCACGGGTATTCATGCTACTGCATGCATGCCTAATATGTTCCAAAACTCCTCGCCTAAAAACGGTACTTTCCAGTGCTTATGCCTCGTACTGTGCTTCTCATAAAAAGGTAGGGTGAAGTATTTTGGATAGCCTTTAGGCTAGAGACCATCTGCATACATAACAGAAGGATTGTCTTAGTGTCACTGTCCTATAGTACAGGGTCCATTGGAGATAATCGGTTGGTTCTTTTTGCATTTAATGCGGTCTATGGCGAGCTAGTTGGGGCTTAAGGAGGCACTATTAGTTCTTGGGTGGGCCGCGGAAAAGCCCATAAAAAGAGATTCTTTAATACATTTTTGCCGTCACTGACGGACCAAAATCCAGCCGAGGATTACAAGACGGCTATGCACAGCCAATACCTGTAATTGTTACAATGTATTCCTAAGATCTGATATCGAAGAATCTTGAATTTTTTTTCGTATCTTTATCCGTTGCCGAGATGCAGGTAAAGTACACACCTAAAATTCAGCGTGAGACGAAAGCGTACTGTACTTTATAAAGTGACATACCACAGAGAAATATGCTGTAAAGTGTCTCCGTTATCATCTGGGAAGTCCATGTTCTAGTACTGAACAACATGCAAATATTTTTTGTGCGTAAAATCCAGTCTAAGATGTGAGATTAGTTTTGCGTTATCTCGGTTTCATGTAAGTAAACTATATAAATTTTTCTGACCAATGCATTTGTTTTCGTATGAGTTACATGCCCGGGTGATGAAGGTAAAAGAATGGAACCAGAGGAAAAATTCTCCCATTGGAGCAGAAAAATGCGAATAAGTTCTTGTTTGTTTAAAAGACACTGACTGAAAAGTGGGCCACCAGCACCCTCCTTATGTCTTCCTCAGTATCGTTAAAAATGTTCCAAAAAATTTTGGTATGAGAACATATTTGTGCTTTTTTTTATTCTGAGATAGTTCAGCGACAGTGGTAAAGAGACGAAAAAGGTAGGAAGGTAGTACATAGTAGTTGTGTTATACAAAGAGCGAAGGAGACAATGGCAGTGTGAGACAAAGAGAGGAACATAGCGGCAGTGGAACGTAGTTGATAGTGACAGAACAGTGGCAGGAAAAGTGTTATGGAGACAATGCCAGTGGAGAAGGAAGTAAGAGGAAGAGAAACAATAAGAGACAGAGTATATAAAAATGACAAGAGGAAGATAGAAATACTGACAATGAGAAAAGACAGCAGCAGTAGGAAGGAATGACATATCAGTAGTAAGAGAGAGCAAGAGGGAGATAGTGACAGGTGACAGGGGATTTTAGTAGTTCGACAGAATGGACCGTGGCTGTGACGTAAGAGACAATGGCAGGGAAACACAAAGACATAATGACGATGAGTTGGGCTGAAGGAGTGAGTGAGAAAGGGCAGCTGAGCGACTTGCAGCAATGGACTAGTGGGTGTAAGAGAGTTACCGTTAATGGAGCTTGTGGAAGTTTGAGGTGAGTTGCATGTTGATAAAAGCGCGAATAAGTTCTCATGCCAAAATTCTTTGGAAAATTTTTAAAGGTGCTGAGGAATGTAGAATGAGGCAGGTGATACACCACTATTCAGTCAGTGTCTTTTAAATAAACAGGAACATATTTGCATTCTTTGTTCTCCGATACGAGATTTTCTCTGCTGGTAATCTTTAGCCAGTATCGTTAGTGAAATACAGTATTTTTACTTTGCAAACAACACATAGTACCATTTTAATCAAGGTTTCAATTGAATTTCATGAGTTAAGTAAATTTGATTTGTGTACAAATATCAACCAAAACTCTGTTTCTGTAATACTGGAGATATATATTTTACACGCCCATGCAATGAGAATTAATATCTGAAATTCTGTTAAGAGTTTAAAACCCGTAATACTGAGCCAGGTTTCGCAGTGATAAGGTCCCTGAATCCGCTTTCGTGAAGGAAACTGTTAGGTCCTCGTGACAAGTCGCGCATTAGGTTTCCTGCGGTTTTCTTAAGTCATTAAAGGCATGCAATTTCCGTGCCCTATTGTCAACCAGAGGCGTGTTAACCTCCTGATCTTCTGTTCTCTATAAAATAATAAAGGCGGAGTACGTCCATGGATATATGAAGTTCTCAGCCTTCCATCTCACCTTAGTCATGACCGTAATTCACCGTACTTAATGAGCTCCTCTCCTCTGTAAGTGAAACAGTATTAAAGAGTACATTGAGAAATTCGTGTTCCTTGAATTATAGTCTTTCGGTACATTTGAACATTGCTGTATATAACATTATGTGGTAACGCCTCCCAAGCACAGAGCATCCTACCACTGAGATGTGAAATGACCTGTTGTGTTTATTGAGATCATTTATTTTACCCAGGCACTTTCTATGAGGCCTTCGTACGTCTGTCGAAGAGTTCATCTTCAGTCCGCTTAGAAAATCAGAATACTTGTGCTGGTTGCTAGTAAATAACACAGATAACATTACGTCCTATAGCATTAGAAGATAATGAAAGCAATAGAGATACCGTGAATGTCATGAATGATGACGTTTCCGTTCGTTGAATATAGGGAACCATGACGATATGTTGTGTGGTTTTGTTTAGAATGACCTTTGATCTGGCCCTTCACTTCGATTTCAGTGAGACACGGTGGTGAAATATTATTCCTGCCTTGATGTTTCAGCTAGCATAGCATTCTCCTATTCAAACAAGCCATTAACTGCTGCGTCGAATCTTCTCCAATCGTAGTGTTTATAAATGTGAAGGTAGAGGTGGTGTAGTACATGCCTCTTAGGCTATGTGTTCTCAATATCCAATCTCCAACAGTCCCGCAGTCCTATCATCGATATGTCTTCGTTCCATGAGCTGTTGTTGTTTAAGCTAAGGACTTACGGATGTCACAACTAATTTCATTCATAGAACAGACCTGTGCATGTGGTTTTCCGAACAAATAAACAGACACATTGAGTGAATCTCTATACTGTCGGAACCAATTTTGTTGCTGTCGTTGTGTCGTTGTTGTTTGAGAAGCTTTTAACAACAAAGGCTTTAGCACTGTTTTAAACGTTTAAGAAAACATGGTCTTCATCTACTATATCGTTATCACGTATCTTTTATTTAGACCAGTTTCCGTCTTTCTCACTTCGTCCTGGGCTCATGTGTTCCGGGTGAAATACCTACCCACTGTAAAGGTTTTGACGTTAATGACGCCGTAAATTCATCTGTCGTGTTATTGTGTAATATAATTTACCCTTCCTCGTGCAAATTTAATTATATCAACACTGATACAAAACTACATTACGTTACCATGAAAGTGTGTAGATTAAAAACATCGTGTATCTACTACATGCGTAAGGCCTAACGACAGTGGACCTATTGAATCTATCGACATCAGTCATCTGCGCTCATTCATGACGCCATTACAATGTCAGGCATAAAACACTGGGTGGCTATAATTAAAGTGCAGCTACTCACAAAGGTCCAGTGTATGCCAGCGAAAGTTGGTAGATATACTAACGCGTTAATTCGAAATCGATTTACGCTGGGAAAAACATTTGTTCCACAAGGTGCAAATGTGGCGCTGCGAAAGCAAAAAGGCGTATAGAAATGTTTCCATATGTAATGGATTAGGAAAGGGACGTAGCAGAAAAGATCAACCAAATGAGAAAGGCATAATATCGATTTTACTATTATCTGTCAATTATACTATTTATTCAATATGAGCACCAGAGACTTTTACTAGATGCTGTACAGCGCAAATTTCGTACGTGGTGGTGAAAAACGGAAATAATTTTTTTTCCAGTGTCAGTCCGTTCCACATTAACGCATTAACATATCTATCATACGATAATTACTACCCACAATGGTCGTCTGTGAGTAGCTGCACTTTAATAATAACCATCCGTTACTTATGGGTACTGAAAATGCTTAAAATAGTCTAATAACAAGAAGTAAAATTACTCTTGTGATAAGACATTAGTTGTCTTCGCCACTGCACCAGCAAACGGTTACCTTCCAGCTTAACCTTGAGCTCGGGCTATTGCCAGTGATCTTTATCGTCTCTCTTTGTGCACATATGATGTCACACGGCACAAAATCATTACGTCACTGACCAGGGTTAAGTTCTGGTGTTGGGATGTTCTATACAGTGCATTGCGAGACGCTCTTTAGTACTAGGCTGTTACTTTTACTCGTTTCACATAAAGGCAAACCATGAATTTATTAGTATGGACAACGCCCTCACATTTAATGTCATTATTGCTTGTTGGCTTCACACAGTGTCATCAATAAATCATTTAAGTTTCCCTAAAATATCCTGGCTATGTATTATTTCTATCGATTATTTTTTGTCAGTCTCTAATTTCCTTATTGTGAGACATGGCCATTTATACTGAGCCTAAAAATCGTTTTCACTGTTATAGCTTGAAAGGGACTGTGACTACAAAAATCGAATACAGACAAAAACATTAAAAAAACATTTCTTTCGAGTCGTCAGTCTTCTGGTTGTTTTGATGCTGCACGCCTCGAATTCCTCTCCTGTGCCAATCATTTCATTTAATCTGCTGGAGTCCCTGTCTTCCTCCACAGGTTTTACCCTGCACAGCTCCCTCTAGTATGATGGCAGTTATTCCCTCATGTCTTAACAAATGTTCTATCATTCCGTTCCTTCTTTTGTCAGTGTTTTCCAGATATTCCTTCAATCGCCGATTCTGGGGAAGAATCTTCTCATTCCTTATCTTATCAGTCCCCCTTAAATTTCAACATTCTTCTGTAACGCCACGTCGCAGATGTTTCTATTCTCTTCTGTTCCGGTTTCGTAACAGTCCATGTTTCACAACCACACCTTGCTGTTCTCTAAATGTACATTCTCAGAAATTTCTTCCTAAAATTAAGGCCTATTTGTTATATTAAGAGACTTCTCTTGGCCAGGAATGCCATTTTTGAAGTGCTCGTCTGCTTTCTATGTCTTCCTTGCTTCGTCCATCATGGATTATTTTGCTGCCTAAGTAGCGGAATTCCTTAACTTTGTCTACTTCGTAATCCTCACCTCCTATGGAAAGTTTCTTTTTATTCTCATTTCTGGTACTTTTCATTACTTTCGTCTTTCCTTTATTTACCTTCAATCAAGATTCTATACTCGTTGCACTGTTCATTCCACTCAACAGATCCTGTAATTATTTTTTCACTCAGGATAGCATAAGCGAGTCGCAGCGTTAATACCGTTTCAACCTGAAATTTAATCCCACTCTTTAAACTTTCGTTTATCTCCGTCATTGCTTTTTGATATATAAATTGAACAGTAGGGATGAAAAACGTAGTCCCTAACTCAGACCGTTTTTAATACGTGCACTTCTTTCTTGCGTTTGCGCTGTTATTGTTCCCTCTTGCTTCTCGTGCATGTTTTCTATTACCCATATTTCTCTATAGCTCATCCCTATTTTTCTCAGAATTTCGAACAATGTGTCTTGATTTGTCATCAGTCTTTCTTCCATAATCAAGCGCAGGGTTGTAACTGCCTCTCTGGTGCCTTACGGTTCCAAAATGCAAACTGATCGTCATCTAATAGATCTTCAATTTTCTTTCCATTCTTCTGTACATATATAAGACATATGGAAAGTGAAAACTGCTTGCCTCACCACGTGTATTACAAACGATTCTGCTTGTAATGTATGCGCACTCTGAAATAGATTCACTGATACACTTCATCGTCGACAGTGAGACTAATATCAAAATGAACACTTTTAGACATTACTTATAGTTTAGGCAGGAATGAAAGAAGTAATTTCATATCTTAACTGAAACTGATATACAAAATTAAATGTTAGAAAAGTGGTAATCAGGAAACGACGATTTAGTTCCGCGGTTAATTATTATTTAGAGACAATAGGAGATTGCCTCAAAGTTGTAACTCAAGTTGTAACTCTGAATACATAATAATCATTAAAACTTCAATGACAAAATAGTCAGCTGCAGTCTACAGCTAATCCTTAGCCAACTGAACCATAACAGCACGTCATTTTGCTAAACTCATCTTGCCATTGGGTCTCCAGTACTGCCAACTCTACACCCATAGTGCTGTGGGATTTGATACAGTTCTAAAGAAACCAAAGGTAAAATGAATATCAGATATGACGCATGTCCTACTAGCGCAATGAGAAAAGCACACACCGTGAAGGTACGTGTCCCGGCTAGAGTCACAATCCAGAAAGCAGTTTTGTGCACAGTTCTCACTAACTGTCGGGGTAAAACTATTCAATTTCAGTGCCTTATGTGACGCTCACGACTTCCACAGTACCTTCAATTTCATCTCATAGTTCCCTTAGGACATTCTTAAATGCACAATGACAGTATATGTTGTATACCTGTACACTGTATTACCGTAAAACATTATCAGTTCATGAAATAACGTCAAAATAAAAAAAAGTAAAGGTATTTCAAAGTATCCCTACTTCGCTGTTTCAATGCGTTGTTTGGCACAGTTATTCTTTACTAGTACTGTCAACAAACCGTAGTCATCTCACGCAGTATAATCGGAAACAGAAATTGCAGACTATACTGAGCAAGTTGGTAGAACATGAGAACAAATAAGACTTCGTGATTCGCCGCAAAGAAGCTTTGTGCGTCATAAGAGGGCCAGTGAGCAGGCCGTTTCTGCGCGCTGCCACATACTTGGCAGCTGTGTGTTCTCAACGAATTACCCGTAGAGATGAGAGAATCGGTGCCGTATGTGTTTTCTTGTTCGAACGGCAGCGCTAAAAACGTGACTAATGCACCCTACCCTGCCCCATCCCGTTAATCAATTAGTGGCGGTACCAGCATGATGTCAGTCGCTGGAGGTAGCGTCGACATTACCACAGCAAAAAGTCGCACTGCGCTGTTTACTCCTGCGTTTTTCATAAAGAGGCGTTAACCAAAATAGTGAACTTGATTCCGCCGCAGGAGAAAGCAAACGAAACAGCTCCTCTAGTAAATATGGGGGCAGAGGGATCATAAAGTACTTTGAAATAAATGAAAATCCTACATATGAAAAGTGTTGAGGTAAAATCTTCCGTCATAGTATAATACCAGCAGCTAAATATTAATTAAAAAAGGGAAGTCCTGAAATATTTATCGAGTGCAACACTTAATTTAGTACTTGCAGAGAGTTATTAATACTGACGTTGCGAATGGAAGCGTACCAAAAAATAATGTAAAAATGAAAATTGATAAACTGATAGCTATGTTACGGCAATGTGGTTTCACAGGTAATGTACCGGAGAAAGGGCGAGAAAGAGAGACGTGTGTATGTGGGAGCAGCAAGCATACTGACCTTAGATAAAAGAAAGGTTACTCAAAGAAGTGATGAATCCACGTAGAGAGGGTGCGCAGCCAAATGTCATTTAGAGTTACTCTGCACTATCAGGTGGAAGGAAGAAGAAAATTAGGAGACCAAAGTGGTGATGGATTTGACGGGAGCAAAGCTAAAGCTGTAAAGAACTTTGTGGTCTTCTCATTGACAGCAGATAAATCATGGGCTCATTGAGTATTCAGAACGACCGATAGTGTGCAATCCCTATAAAACAGTTTTGTTGACTTGATTCCCAAGTCAATTCCTTTGGCTCTCTCACGTTTAAAGAACCGTCTATTTGCTCTTGTCCCTTAATAATTACAGACCATAATCCCATCTATTCAGTCCCAAAGCGAGCCGAACTGTTTGCACGTCCTCCTTTGGGCTAGGAAATCGTGTAGTCTTGTTATTGGTCTACGTTAACTGAATGATCACTAAGCTCAATTATTTCTGACATGAATTGCAGTTGCCTCACCAGCGCTACTGTGTGTCCCTACGTACATAGCCGCAACTGGAAAGCGGGTGCTTTTCAGGTGGCAAATAAACAGTGGCTGCCGTTTCACAGGAAAATCCGGTATGCCATTTGAGTACGACGTAATAGAAGTCACATTCAATGAACTTTGCAAAAATAGCTGTTTAGTGTAAACACCTGAAACATTAGGCAGCTCTGTCCCATCACCTCGTGTTCTCTTTTATCGGCACATCAACAACACGGCCTTAGCAATATACTGCAAGCTTGTGCTCTGTAATATGTAAATCTTCCTTTGATACTAAATAACTTTGTTTCTATAGGCTTTCGGGTCATCCGACAGTACCCCCACTATGACATTTATTTATTTATTGAATATGATCAGATTATAGCCTTCAGGTCCTCTCATACATGGGGCAGCGTTTTACAAATATAATACTTTTTACATCACGGTTAAAGAATGACAGTTATTTTAACGCGGGACATAGCATTGAAATAGTAGTAATAGAGTTAAAGATTATAAATGTATGACATCAGTTTATCTTATAAAACTTGCAGTAGCAGTACTAATTAGATCTAAGAGCAGTAATACGAGGGATACTGTTACTGCCGCTAATGATAATGGTAACAATAGTGAGAGCAGAAGATACAAAGTTACAAGAACTTATTTGTGTACAAAAACGAGGTTTTATGAAATAGAGAGCTCTGAGATAGAGACAGTTCTGTAGAGAGGCTTTGGGAAGTCAGAAAGACATAGTGGGAAAGAAGAATACTTCAGTTATTGGGGTCAGCAGTTGTCACCTAGCGGCTCCGGCGGTGATGTGCAGTCTGCCGTCACGTACCATCAATTGGGTCCCCTGTGTTCGGCTTTCTAAGCGTGCGTGTGCTGTGAACCATCGACAGCCGTTAACTATATAGGATTCTGGCTGCAACAACTTGCATTGACGTTTTCCATACCGGGCGGTTGGTGCAAAGGGAATATTGAGAAAGTGAATACAATTTCTGGGAATACATGGAGGGAACGTCATAAGGTTCCCACAACTGAGCATATGACTGCACAGACAGAAATTCACAGGTGTCATAGGTAGCAAGTGCCTTGTAAAAAAGGGGAACTGTGATAGCCTCATCCTATTACTGCCTGTTATTAACAAGTGACATCACTTTATGACGCCTTTGATGAGCTGCTGTAAATATCGACTGGTATACCAGGGTTTCTTTACATAGGAGGTTGATTACGCAGCATAAGTTCAGGCTTCCACGAAAGCTGATGGCCAGATAAGATGAAAAAGGGGGGGCGGGGGGGTGGGGGGGGGCGATCCCTCGGAGGTTAGATGGCAGAGGGGCGAGTCATGCAATACAGTTGCACGTGAGTAATCCTTGCCATCGACAATATAACAGCACGACAGCAATTTTCGTAATTAATCGTTCAAAGATGACATGTACACCTGAACAAAAAAAGTGACACAAGTGCAAACACACACACTGACAACACAACGACATTCGTGGCAATTTGCAAATTGCGTTCAAAAGAATAATTGAATTATATTTTCCACATTACGAGGGCTTAGACTTATAGTTACTGATATACGTTTTCGTCTAAAGCTGTATAATGTGTGAAATGAGAGAGGATTATTTCGACGCCACTGTCTCTCATGCCACGCGAGATGACTTTATGAAAATAAGAACAATTTTATTAATTTTTCTTTTATTTATCGTTTGGAAATACACTCCTGGAAATGGAAAAAAGAACACATTGACACCGGTGTGTCAGACCCACCATACTTGCTCCGGACACTGCGAGAGGGCTGTACAAGCAATGATCACACGCACGGCACACCGGACACACCAGGAACCGCGGTGTTGGCCGTCGAATGGCACTAGCTGCGCAGCATTTGTGCACCGCCGCCGTCAGTGTCAGCCAGTTTGTCGTGGCATACGGAGTTCCATCGCAGTCTTTAACACTGGTAGCATGCCGCGACAGCGTGGACTTGAACCGTATGTACAGTTGACGGACTTTGAGCGAGGGCGTATAGTGGGCATGCGGGAGGCCGGGTGGACGTACCGCCGAATTGCTCAACACGTGGGGCGTGAGGTCTCCACAGTACATCAATGTTGTCGCCAGTGGTCGGCGGAAGGTGCACGTGCCTGTCGACCTGGGACCGGACCGCAGCGACGCACGGATGCACGCCAAGACCGTAGGATCCTACGCAGTGCCGTAGGGGACCGCACCGCCACTTCCCAGCAAATTAGGGACACTGTTGCTCCTGGGGTATCGGCGAGTACCATTCGAAACCGTCTCCATGAAGCTGGGCTACGGTCCCGCACACCGTTAGGCCGTCTTCCGCTCACGCCCCAACATCGTGCAGCCCGCCTCCAGTGGTGTCGCGACAGGCGTGAATGGAGGGACGAATGGGGACGTGTCGTCTTCAGCGATGAGAGCCGCTTCTGCCTTGGTGCCAATGATGGTCGTATGCGTGTTTGGCGCCGTGCAGGTGAGCGCCACAATCAGGACTGCATACGACTGAGGCACACAGGGCCAACACCCGGCATCATGGTGTGGGGAGCGATCTCCTACACTGGCTGTACACCTCTGGTGATCGTCGAGGGAACACTGAATAGTGCACGGTACATCCAAACCGTCATCGAACCCATCGTTCTACCATTCCTAGACCGGCAAGGGAACTTGCTGTTCCAACAGGACAATGCACGTCCGCATGTATCCCGTGCTACCCAACGTGCTCTAGAATGTGTAAGTCAACTACCCTGGCCAGCAAGATCTTCGGATCTGTCCCCCATTGACCATGTTTGGGACTGGATGAAGCGTCGTCTCACGCGGTCTGCTAGTCCAGCACGAACGCTGGTCCAACTGAGGCGCCAGGTGGAAATGGCATGGCAAGCCGTTCCACAGGACTACATCCAGCATCTCTACGATCGTCTCCATGGGAGAACAGCAGCCTGCATTGCTGCGAAAGGTGGATATACACTGTACTAGTGCCGACATTGTGCATGCTCTGTTGCCTGTGTCTATGTGCCTGTGGTTCTGTCAGTGTGATCATGTGATGTATCTGACCCCAGGAATGTGTCAATAAAGTTTCCCCTTCCTGATCCAAGGAATTCACGGTGTTCTTATTTCAATTTCCAGAAGTGTACATATGCAATTTACAGGAGTATTTGCACAGTACAAAAGAAATAGGTATTTATACATAACAAAAGGAATGTACAAGAGTTATGGTCACTAATTGTATCACAAAATGATATCCAAAGAGTCTCTCCTACCTAGTGCTGTTGGCGAGGCGTCGATTACGTCGTTCCAGCTTCCATTAAAACATTCCTCTAAAGTGTGTCCAACAGACTTGTTCTGCTGCTCCATAGTCGCACAATGGGGAGTCTGAGAGTCCCAATTTCTACTTGAAGGACTTAGTTCTTCCATGTCCACGTCGGATTCTGTTCAGCACGCACCTGGTTCTTCTAGGTAGTTGGAAGCCTGGTGTGCATGTAGGCTCTTCGAGGCCGCGGTGAAGTATGCTAGTGTTGTTTTCCCATGTCTCACTCCATACACCTTCAATCCTGAATGGTTCGGGTTCTCGAGCTGTCCAGAATGGTTTTCTTGATTTGAGACGCATGCAGGGTGGACTGAGTAGCATTTCCTAGGCGGGTAGCTTTTGGGAAAGCTTTCTGTTATTAATCTTTTCCCGTTCGCGGGTCGGTGCTTCTTGTCGTCTCAAATGTGGTGAGGCGATTCTACTGAGAGCAGACAGTCGAGGTAGTGGGGTTGATATCTTGGTGCTCGCTACAATTCTCAGGGTGCCATTCAGCTGTACGTCACCCTTTGTATTGTATTGTGTGGAAATGGGGACCTAGAAACGACGCAGAGGCTTCGGTCACGCTGTAGCCCTCAGTGGTTCACAACCACACAACAGGTTACAGCAGTCCCATACCGAACTCAGGGTTACACGTCAACCTTACTGGCATGCACACTCCTGCACCAGAAAGGTGCGCAATATTCAGCCACAGGATACACGAGAGATAAGGCCGCTGTACGGAGAGTGTCAGCTTGTGCACCCCACGAAGTTCCATCTGGTTTCCAGATAATGTCGTTCCTGGTCTTCAACTTTTCTGCTAGTAATGTGAGGTGAGTTCTGTACGTAAGTAATCGGTCCATTGTGATTCCAGGATACTTTGGATGATGGTTGTTTTATCTGATTGTTACAGAACGTGACATTTAGTGGCGGGTTTGCTAATCGGTTGTTGACGTGGAAAGTAGTCTCTTCAGTTTTTGTAGGGTTAGGGCATAAGCTCCAAATTCTGCAATAGTCACCAAGTACTCCAAGGTCTTGTGTGAGCACATTTTCTCCCTCCTCTAGGTGTTTGCTTTGATATGCAGTGGCGGTATCGTCAGCGCAGCAGAACTTCCTAGATATAGTTTCTGGCATGTCGCTTATGCACAGGTTAAAAAATAGTGCGGCCAGGACAGATCCTAGTGGTAGGCCGTTCTTACGTTTAGATGACTTCCTCGTTTTTTCATGAATACAGACTCGGAAATATTGGTTTTTCAGCATGTTGGACCGCAGTTGGTTCAAATGGTTCTGAGCACTATGGGACTTAACTTCTGAGGTCATCAGTCCCCTAGAACTCAGAACTACTTAAACCTAACTAACCTAAGGACACCACACACATCCATATCCGAGGCAGGATTCTAACCTGCGACCGTAGCGGTCGCGCGGTTCCAGACTGTAGCGCCTAGAACCGCTCGGTCACTTTGGCCGGCTGGACAGCAGTGCTCTTAGTCTTAAGCATGGAACAGTTCGCTTTAACTTTAACATTAGTCCATCTACCCCTACAGTGTCATAAGTAGCAGTTAGATCTACAAATGCTGCTGAAGTTTTCAGCTCTTTCTGGAAACCAGAGGCACGAAGTGAGCGCCAATACCTGCTCACAGCAGCTGCGGCTTCGAATGAAGCCTGCTTGGTAGGGAAGCACTTTACTGTCAACCGTTTGGTAGATCCTATTGTAGATTAGCCGTTCCAGTAGTTTGTAACAGACACTGAGAAAGGCAATTGGAAGAAGGCTCTAGAGACCGTCTTTCGGTTTTCCTAGTTTGAGGATTGCAAGGGTTTTTGCTGTCTTAAAATCTGCCGGTGCCTGACCTTTGCAAAACAAGTCTGTAAAGAATCTCTGTAGCCATGTCCTTCCACTTTTGCCAAGGGCTGTCCGCGGTGGCCTGCGGCTGTACGCGCTTCAGTCCGGAACCGCGCGACTGCTACGGTCGCAGATTCGAATCCTGGCTCGGGCAGGAATGTGTGTAATGTCCTTATGTTAGTTAGGCTTACGTAGTTCTAACAAGGGGATTCCACAACGTTTGGAACGCGGATTTACTGTAAACTTCGTACACTCGTAGTACTCCATGGCGACAACAAAATGTGTAAGCAGTAGCACGTACTTCTCAAGCGTTACTGAGAAAATCGCAAGATAATTTCGGTCGTCAAATATACATCTGTGCCTGGCCCTTTTCACCATGAAGCGGCGCCAGCCGATTGGTACCGGCACAGTAGCACAGCGTGTTCGGTCAGAGCGTTAGCTACTCTTTGTAATAAAAAAAATTAAAAAAATAAAAATAAAAAAACTGAGCGAACGGATCAACGAACAAGCTGAACGGGTGTCATCGGATGTCCGCCCTGAAAAAATTCAACGAACAATATAGAAAAAAAATGAAATTTTAAAAAATAGTGGTTGGTGTTCAAGCCCCCTAATCGCTGGATCGAGTTCCGTTCGTCAGTTGTTTTTTTTTCCAACACAGTCATTTTCTTTACTATTTATATTACAATTGATATAATGGAAAAATACGTGTAATCGGAAGAAAGTTTATTAAATTTACAATGGTTATTTGGCGGTCTACTAATTTTCATTATCGCAAATAGTATAATATTTATAACTATCGACTAGTAAACGACCTAAAGCATAAAGTGACACTAAAAATATGTGCTTGTCCGTATCTTCAAAAATTTCGTTTTTAATCGAAAGGAACGAGAGATTGCTTCTCGGATGAAGCTATTAAAATACACTCGATACTGCATAACCAATTATCAGCGCCGATTTTTAAGGAAATATTGCGTTATGCATGGTTTGCTTCCAAATTATCGTCTGTAAGAGAGGTTTCTGAAAATGTTAACGAGGTTTGTTTTTCCTCGGAAAACCTCAAAAGACATTGCGTATGCGGAAACATAGCATTTATTCAATGCAGCTGGTGCCGTTTAACTGTATGTTTTCCATGTTTTTACGAAAAATACCATACCGCAACTTGTACTCGTAATGCCGAAACCGACGTTTAATTGTACATCTCTCGAAAGCCGCCTGTGCCGGTCAAAACTTGGAGGTAACAGGTCGTTTCGGGCTCCTTAAAGGTATAAGGGATTTCTCAAATCACAGAGCATACATTTTCAGTATCACTTTATGCGTTTGGTCGTTTACTACTCGATAGTTATGAATATTATATTATTTGTGATATTAAAAATTAGTAGAATGCCAAACAACATTGCAATCCGAAAACAAAGGAAGTAGGTTACAGCGCGCTTGTTCGGCCAGTGCTTGAATACTGCTCAGCACTATGGGATCCGTACCAGATAGGGTTGATAGAAGAGATAGAGAAGATCCAACGGAGAGCAGCGCGCTTCGTTACAGGATCATTTAGTAATCGCGAAAGCGTTACGGAGATGACAGATAAACTCCAGTGGAAGACTCTGCAGGAGAGACGCTCAGTAGCTCGGTACGGGCTTTTGTTGAAGTTTTGAGAACATACCTTCACCGAGGAATCCAGCAGTATATTGCTCCCTCCTACGTATATCTGGCAAAGAGACCATGAAGATAAAATCAGAGAGAATAGAGCCCACACGGAGGCATACCGACAATCCTTCTTTCCACGAACAATACGAGACTGGAATAGAAGGGAGAACCGATAGAGGTACTCAGGGTACCCTCCGCCACACATCGTCAGGTGGCTCGCGGAGCATGGATGTAGATGTAGATGTAGATGTAGATGTAGATTTAATAAAAGTTCATCCGATTATACGTATTTTTCCCAATATATCAATTGTAATATAAACAGTAAAGAAAATGACTGTGTTGAAAATAAAGACGAATGGGACTCGATCCAGTGATTACGGGACGAACGGGACTCGATCCAGTAATTAATGGGCTTGAACGCTAACTACTTTTTTTTTTAATCTCTCTTTCCTTTATGTTGGTCGATGAACTTATTCGTGCCGGACGTCCGATGACTCTAACCCGTTCAGGTTCTTTGTTGATCCGTTCACTGTGGTTTTTTTCTATTACAGAGGGCAGCTAACCCTGTGACCGAGCACCCTGAGTTACCGTGCCGGCTCCACTCGGCTGCAGCCGCTTCGTGGTAGAAATGGCCACGCCCAGATATATATCTGACGACCGAAATTGCCGGCCTGTGGTGGCCGAGCAGTTCTAGGCACTACAGTCTGCAACTGCGCGACCGCTACGATCTCAGGTTCGAATCCTACCTCGGGCATGGATGTGTGTGATGTCCTTAGGTTAGTTCGGTTTAAGTAGTTCTAAGTTCTAGAGGACTAATGACCTCAGATGTTAAGTCCCATAGTGGTCAGAGCCATTTGAACCATTTTGCCAAGGTGGATGACAAATTATGGGAACACTCCATCTAGACCTGCTGCTTTCCTTCGCTTTAGGCATCTTATGGCTTTCTCAACTTCGCTGTCAGTAAAAGGAGAGCTGAAAGGTGACCCTCCGTCAGAAACAATAAAAATGTAGTTTTCAGAGCAGGTATTCATGTTGCGCAATATTCAGACTTACTTGCACCGTTAAAGATTCCCTTCAAATGTTCAGCGTTAACTGATGACACACGAATAGCTACAATGGCGATGTTAATGACAACTTCCACTACTGCAAAGACTTGAGACTTGCCAGTATTGGCATTAAACTTCTTGTTAGTTAAAGTGATGTACCGAACGGTGCCTCAAAACCTAGATTGGATCGTGTCAACATCGGGGTTTTATTTTGTGCAATATTATGATCATAGTTTACATGTAAGACATTTAAAAAGTTATCCTGCACAGGTATTACTTTTAGGTGATATCAGAATACAGAGTTCTTAAAGTAAGTACGTAATCAGTTACAAGAGCTGCCATCATAGAAGGAACCTACATGTGAATACTTCGTAACGCAGTTGTTAATAAATGAAGACATCATTTTTCTAAGCTGTTCCAGCGACTAGGTAAATGTTAAATGCATCTACTGGCTGGAATACTCTCTCTGAAATTCTTAAGGTAGCAAGGGCAAAGTAAGTATAACCTATACACACATCGGATGGAAATTATGAGAGTCGAGGGGCATGAAAGAGGAGCAATGGTTGAAAGGAGGGCGAGACAGGGTTGTAGCTTATCCCCAATGTTATTCAATTTGTATATTGAGCAAGCGGTAAAGGAAAAAAAATTGGAGTAGAAATTAAAGTCCATGCTGAAGAAATAAAAACTTTGAGGTTTGCCGATGACATTGTAATTCTGTCAGGAGAGGACTAGGAAGAGCAGTTGAATGGATGGGTGGTGTATTGACGGAAGGAACCAAGATAAACATCAACAGAAGCAAAATAAGAATATTCGAACCTAGTCGAATTGAACCTGTTGATGCTGAGGGAATTAGATTAGGAAACGAGACACTTAATATGATATATACGTTTTGCTATTTGAGCAGCAAAATAACTGGTGATCGCCGAAGTAGAGAGGTTGTAAAATGTAAACTGGCAATTGCAAGTAAAGTGTTTTCAATGAAGAGAAATTTGCTAGCATCGAATATAGATGGACTGGTTTGTTGCATCTCTCAGTGTTACTCTATCCTCTGCAAGTCTCTTCGTCTCCAAATAACTAATGCAACTTAAATCTTTCTTAATCTGCTTACTGTATTCATTTCTGTGGTTTACAACCCTTTCCCCACCCCCTTTCCCGGCACTTCCCTTCATAAAGAAACTGTTCAGCCCTTTATAGCTCAGAATGTGTCCCATCAACCAATCCCTTCTTACAGTCAGTGCGTATCAACAATTTTGTTTCGTCCCAACTTATGTTCAGTACCTCCTCATTATTTACGTGACATACCTGTCTGATCTACAGCATTCTTCTGTAGCACCTCATTTCAATAGCTTCTATTCTCTTCGTGTCTAAATTGTTTATCGCCCAAAACAATTTGTAAATTTTTTTGTTGGTAGCATGGGGGCTATGTAAGTATGCTGTTTAGGCTTTTATATTGGTAACACGACGTAGCGCTCTATGTGAGAATCACTGGCTGTGCTGTGTGCAGTCTGTGGCACAGATAGAAATTGACAGCTTTGCTGTGTTACATTGACATGTGTCACTTTAATTTGGTTTCCTCTAAAAAGTCAGTTAATACTTCATTGACAATTAAAAATTGTTAATCTTTAGAACTCCTATATCCACTTTAATGTCGAATACATCTATAACTTAAAACTGTTATTAAGTAATCTTCTATGAATGTGGGTAAACTTTGCCTAAGGAGATTACTCTTGAACTACCTCTGAAATCAAATTCCACATCACAAAACTGTAAATCTGACACTTTTTCAGAAATTGGTGTGACTTTCAGTACACACTGACGGAAATGAAATTGCAACACCAAAACGTAATAAATGTAGTAATGAAATTTCGGGAGTACATTTGTCTAGGTAATATATTTAAATGATTAATATTTCAGGATCATAGGTTAATATAAGCACAAGATTATCCATGGCAAATGTGAAATGCTGTACATTAATAACAGGTGTAACCGCCAGAATGTCGAATCCAAGCATTCAAACGAGCATGTATTGTGTTGTACAGGTGCCTGATGTCAGTTTATGGGATGAAATTCCATGCACGTTACACTTGGTCAGACGGTACAGGGACGGTTAAAGCAGTTTCTGGATAACGCTGGAGTTGTCGCCCGAAAATGTCCCATCTGTGCTCAATTGGAGACAGGTCTGATGATCGAGCAGGCCAAGGCAACATGTCGACACTCTGTAAAGTACTTTGGGGTAGAACGGTGATATGTGAGAGAGTGGACCTGCCCTTGGAGTAACCGATTTGTAAGGGTTCGTTGCGTCACTGTGGTGATAGTTGATGCTCAAATAGATGCTGCAGATGCCGTACGATGCGCCACAGCCATAGGCCGAACACGACGGTCTCCCCTCTCGGTAGTGCCACGAGGCCGTCGAGAGCGTGGTCTTCTTGCGACCCTTCATTCCTGTGGCCCTCGCTGCCAACAGTCACGTACGGTGGCTATATTGCTGTCAAGTCTCTCTGCAATATCGCCGAAGGAACATTCAGCTTCTAGTGGAACTATGACATGACCTCGTTCAAACTCAGTGAGGTGTTAACAATGGCGTGATTGTCGCCTTAAAGGCATTCTTGACTAACATCAGCTCACCACGTCCAATCTCAAAGGTAACTAACGCTCGCAATCGTTACAGCATGTGCTTAAGACAAACCTGAATTGTGTTCCCACAGTGGCGCCATTAGTGCCAATACTATTCAAGTGGCTCGAAATTTTAATAGATACCATCTTTCAGATGTAGAAACACGCCTACCACCTTTCTTTTATGTGGCTTAAATTCTTCTTCGTGTTGTGATTCTTTTTCCGTCAGTGTATATTCCGAAGTACATCGCAATTCCAAAAATAACTTGCTTCCTACTATTTTCAAAGCAGCGTAGAATGATCAGCAATAAGGTAAAATTTAAGTATTTTTCCTTCACTTATAGACAGCAATCATAAGTATTTCTATGTCATTCCGGAGTAACAAACATTAAAATAATTTCTGTCTTGCTCGTTGGTACAAACATTACATTTCTCAAGAGACGAAATAACACACATTTCAAATAGTATTCAGTTTATGTATTATAGCATCGGAATAAAATACATGAGTCATTACAAGCTCATGGCTTTTTGTCGGCTAATGTGTTTATATACACTCCTGGAAATGGAAAAAAAGAATACATTGCCACCGGTGTGTCAGACCCACCATACTTGCTCCGGACAGTGCGAGAGGGCTGTACAAGCAATGATCACACGCACGGCACAGCGGACACACCAGGAACCGCGGTGTTGGCCGTCGAATGGCGCTAGCTGCGCAGCATTTATGCACCGCCGCCGTCAGTGTCAGCCAGTTTGCCGTGGCATACGGAGCTCCATCGCAGTCTTTAACACTGGTTGCATGCCGCGACAGCGTGGACGTGAACCGTATGTGCAGTTGACGGACTTTGAGCGAGGGCGTATAGTGGGCATGCGGGAGGCCGGGTGGACGTACCGCCGAATTGCTCAACACGTGTGGCGTGAGGTCTCCACAGTACATCGATGTTGTCGCCAGTGGTCGGCGGAAGGTGCACGTGCCCATCGACCTGGGACCGGACCGCAGCGACGCATGGATGCACGCCAAGACCGTAGGATCCTACGCAGTGCCGTAGGGGACCACACCGCCACTTCCTAGCAAATTAGGGACACTGTTGCTCCTGGGGTATCGGCGAGGACCATTCGCAACCGTCTCCATGAAGCTGGGCTACGGTCCCGCACACCGTTAGGCCGTCTTCCGCTCACGCCCCAACATCGTGCAGCCCGCCTCCAGTGGTGTCGCGACAGGCGTGAATGGAGGGACGAATGGAGACGTGTCGTCTTCAGCGATGAGAGCCGCTTCTGCCTTGGTGCCAATGATGGTCGTATGCGTGTTTGGCGCCGTGCAGGTGAGCGCCACAATCAGCACTGCATACGACCGAGGCACACAGGGCCAACACCCGGCATCATGGTGTGGGGAGCGATCTCCTACACTGGCCGTACACCTCTGGTGATCGTCGAGGGGACACTGAACAGTGCACGGTACATCAAAACCGTCATCGAACCCATCGTTCTACCATTCCTAGACCAGCAAGGGAACTTGCTGTTCCAACTGGACAATGCACGTCCGAATGAATCCCGTGCCACCCAACGTGCTCTAGAAGGTGTAAGTCAACTACCCTGGCCAGCAAGATCTCCGGATCTGTCCCCCATTGAGCATGTTTGGGACTGGATGAAGCGTCGTCTAACGCTGTGAGCACGTCCAGCACGAACGCTGGTCCAACTGAGGCGCCAGGTGTAAATGGTATGGCAAGCCGTTCCACAGGACTACATCCAGCATCTCTACGATCGTCTCCATGGGAGAATAGCAGCCTGCATTGCTGCGAAAGGTGGATATACACTGTACTAGTGCCGACATTGTGCATGCTCTGTTGCCTGTGTCTATGTGCCTATGGTTCTGTCAGTGTGATCATGTGATGTATCTGACCCCAGGAATGTGTCAATAAAGTTTCCCCTTCCTGGGACAATGAATTCACGGTGTTCTTATTTCAATTTCCAGGAGTGTAGATTCATTTCAAATATCAATTTTATAGTACTGCACAGAGATGATGCTCGCAGTGACGACACCATGTTCCCACTGTCGCAGACCGTCGTCGTTCTTGTTATTAATGACCCGCGCTAGCAACTGCTGCATAGCGGAACACCGTTGGATCATCAGCTAGGATCTTTCCCGTCAAACGTAAAACAGTCAGAAAAAACACAACAGCATTTTAATACACACATCACATTCAAAACATAAGTAATTAATTCATATTCTTTTCTGGCCTATCTTTGTTTTTCATGCTGAATCTAAGGACGGTGCTGCTCACTAAAATCTAGAATACCACAACGTTAAATATTACAATATTATTTCCCAGTCTAAAGTACTTTTTAACAAGCTTTCCATAACTGTTACTGAATTGGTATGGCCAGGTTCAGCAGATGCTGCCAAGGAATCTCTGAGGCCAGTCATTACAAATAACTTCAGTAATATGAATATCACTCTCAGTACCCCAACAGAAGTAATTTCCACTGAAAAGTGTAGTGGCTATAATAAAAATCAAAGAGTGTAGTAACGTATCTGGTTAGCTGTGTAACAAGTCATTTATCACTGGAAAATTTTCTGAATGGCTGAAACATGCTGGAAGGTAAGACTTTGTTTAAGAAAGGAGATAAACAAACACTGTCAAATTTCCATTCTGTTTCATGTTTGCTGGAATTTTCGAGAACTTTGGACTAGGGACTATACAATCATCTTCTTTACCATCAGAAAGCAAAAAATATATATTTAAGTCACGGATCGAATTTACAAAGGGCTCTTTCATTGAATAGGCCATGAATACATACATGGGGAAAATTCTTAACGCATAGATACTAAATTAAAGGTTCCTGATGTATTTTGTTGTTGAAGTATTTACAATATTCTTTTAAGTAAATTAGAATATTATGGTGTAACAGGAAATGCTGCCTAATTGTTCAGATCTTATGTGTCTGACAGGAAACAAAGGCTTCAGGAAAGCGATAGGTATTCAATTATTGGGCATCATTTAGTTGGGAACTAATTACATGTTGTGTTCTCCAAGTTCTCCTCTTAGAGCCATTACTTTTTCTGGTGTATATGAATATTACTAGATGCCAAGTTTGGTTTGTTTGCAGGTGAAGCAAACACTGAAATAAATTGCAAATCAATCACAGCCTTAGAAAGATTGGTTAATAATTTTTCCCAGCCAGGCAACTCTTTGCTACTAAACTCTAAAAAAAAAATGCACATCCACTTTAGAACGTGTAAGAGGTTTCCCATCAGTATATGACTAAAATATTGCGAAAAACAGACAGAACAGATTGATTGTTTTAAATTCTTGCCATTACATCTTAATAATAAATTCATCTGGGAGGATCAAACCATAGAACTAAAGACATGCCAAAAGAAATCTCCATTTAAAATGTGAATGTTGTCAGACATATGTGATATAAAAATTTAAAAAAGCTAGCATTCTGTGTATACTTTCTTTCCATAATGACATGGGGGAACTTTTTTTGGGTAAAACATCAAGCCAAACTTAGTTTTCCACATAAGAAAGAGTGAAACCATAATTGTTTGTGGGTGAACTCAAGAACATCCTGCAGAGTCTAGTTTAGAGAATGAGGGACTCTAACTCTTACTACCCAATATATATGTGTGGTAATGAAATTAGTCATTAAAAGTATTCCTGTATTTGAGATCAATAACGCAATGAACGAAATAAATACTAAAAATAAGAATAATCTTCACAAAGATTTAGTAGCTTACTGTGGTCTACAAAGGTGTCCATTATACTGGAGAATACATTTTCAATAAGTTGTTAGCAAATGTAAAAGGTTTAGCCATTAATAAAATTCAGTTTCAGATGAAGCTAAAGGATATCTTGGTGGCCAAGTCCTTCTACTCAGCTGAGTAACTTGTAAGTAGGATCAACTAATGTGTACACATGTAAGTAAGTAATAACGTCAAATAAGTAGAATATTTGTACAATTTTACTACTGAACAAATTCAATGCAGTAATGTGATCATTGTAAACAAGTGTTGTAAAATAATCTTTCTGTTTGATGGGAAATGTCTATTATCGTATATACCTCAGTGTATTGAACATTTATGTCTTTTGTTATAATTTATTTATTACCATTTAAATAAAAATTCCCTTAAGAATTTTTTGACTTATGATGCTACATCCATGAAGACTGTTTCACAGGGCTCTGTGAAAGCAAATTAGAATATTTGTTTTTCTATGTAACATTTATGGTATGTTCTTGCTTTCTGAGGTGTTCAAAATCTTGTAGGTTCTCCTCGCTAAGGATAATTTGTGATGAAAAGTGCAAATAATTTGATGTAATTTGCAAAAATGAATCAACAACACAAAAAGGGCAATACTTACAAGGAGTATCACAATGTCAAGAATCACAACCCCACACCCCACACACCCACATATACATCTGTCCAACTGCTGTTTAAAACGTAATTGTGAACTCTAAACTGCTCTATTTCAGTGCCTAAGCATGTGTGGTTAACAAAGTAACAAACAATTCTCATTTAAAGATAGGACTAAAAGATCCAAAAATACAATCAGTAATACTGACTAGTAAGTATTACAAATGATGAGCCTAGTCAAGCTAAAGTAAAAACAAACTGTTGCATTCAGATCTGTTACTCACTAAATTACTAAAACATTTACCAGGTGGAACTAAAGCTTTCAAAAACATTTACTGGCTGTATATCCTATAATTAATCACTAAATAAGACCAACATGTAATAAATATACGAGATGTAGAACGCCACACTCATTCACTCACACATGCACACACACACACACACACACACACAAAAAAAAATACACACACAAACTGGTTATTATCGTTATATGCAAGTAAAACTGCAGATCTGTATTAAAATTTGAGCAAAATAAAATTAAATTATATCTCAAAATATATAGATTTCTTTCACTTTGCAAGCACAGTATATTTTCAAATGAAATATTTCCGCATCTAAATTCTCTACATAATATCTTAAAATACACATGGCTTGCATGCTTATCGTAAAATGTAAGTGTAATAAAAGATCACTGTCCAGTGAAACAAAATTACATTACTTCTCCAAATACGTAAAATTCCGCACAATTTGCATGTACAATGAAACTCCAAACAATAGATTTCCGAATCTAAATTACATATTTTGGTACATATTGGTGTCATTGTATCACTGATTATAGGAAATACAGGCTGAAGTTGTATTTTGAGAGACTTAGTTCCAATTGGTAAAAGTTTTAGAGAGTCATACTGCCGATTCTGCAGTTTGTTTTGTTCTTACCGCAAGTACGCTCACTCATTCGCAATGCTTGCCAACCAATATTACAGACTAAATTTTTCTACCTATACGTCATCTTCACCGTCGTCCTAAACTGATGATGAAAAATGCATTACATTGCATTCAGAATGCCTATATGTTTGAGCGTTTGCTTAATATTTTAGTCTGCTGACCCCCGTTTAGATATTTTACGCCTAACTTTAAATGTCAGATGTCTCTTCCTTTTAACCACATGCTTTTAATCATGGAAACAGCATACTTCGGGGCTCATAGTCATGTTTTCGACATGAGTTTGAAGTGAGTGTGTATGTGTGTATACGTGTGCTTCTGATACCTAATGTAAATATCATGATACCTGATGTAATTGTTGCATTTTCTACCTATTTAATTTTTTCAGGTAATCTAAGGTGGAAAGAATACTGTGACATTTGAGATGCATCTTAAATGTGGTTAATAATTAATTTGAGCCTCTGTTATGTCTTACACTATGGTACAGCAATCCAACTGGTGCAGCGATATGTTGATGGGTAGCAGGATCATAAATCAGCAGTTGACTGTGTTACAGGTTTTTGAAGTTCTGCAAAAAAGTTTTTAAAGTAAAACTTATCTTCGACAAATGCATAGTAATAACTTATTAATTACAAATTGTAAGCGAACATTGGTCTTTAACTATGTATGGAGATTATGTTTCACATTCATTCTAATTTTCTAATAGAAATGACATACAGCTATCAATGAAATTGACAGATGTGACTGGAAACATAGCTAACAATATTTTTTAATCTGCTGCTATTTTACGCGATTCAGGTAAGGTTACGTTTTTTAGATGTCGAAATACTGAAAAAAAGTAATTCTGTAATAAGTAATTCATTTCTTTTGGCTACGACAATATTGGCTCTTTCACTTTCATGGCTGTTAAAACGCTAGGTCTCTCTCTCTCTCTCTCTCTCTCTCTCTCTCTCTCTTTCTCTCTCTCTGTGTGTGTGTGTGTGTGTGTGTGTGTGTGTGTGCTGAAGAGCACCAGTCCACACACACTTAAGGTGTGCATGTTTTGAAATATTATATAATGGCAATAATTTTTTTGAACATGGCACCAAAGAAGCTACTGCCGTGTAATTGAATGTAATGCAAAAAGAAGCACTGTACAGTCTAAAAATTCTTCACCATCTTTCACCTTGAAAAAATATACAAATTTTTAAATTCCTTGTCTTACATTTCCCACCCTTTTTGAAATTTCCCTCCGTCTTTAAAATTTTAAATTTACTTTCATTAGATAACAATACATGTTATAGATCATTGATGTCATGTATGCACGTGTCAAGGTCAAGACTAAAGTTCACTGACCTCAAGTGGTGTCACCAATTACATCTGGATGACTTCCATGAGATGTGATGACCTTGTAGTCCAAATGAAGTGAAATTGGGCTAGAATGCCAATAGCCATACTGCTGACGTACGTTTCACATGTCGGTATCGGAACAGAGGTTTGGGATCACCTGTGTGTTGAAGAGATCAGACGTATGTGGACAAGAGGAATGATGAGAGTGAATTTCGGATGCGCTTCCTGCATTTCTGTGCTGGACGTTCATCTTTTTTTTAAGGGCGGCGACTGCATGTCAAAGCGACGAATGTGTTTCTGTGCCTGATCTGACGCACAGTTAACAGATCTTATGACGAAGCTGCTTAATATAGTTTTACTTATATCTTTCTTTCTGTAAACCATGCAGTGAAATACAGATAATAGTTAAATTCTTATTTATTCAGCACTGACACTCGAAACCTCATTTTTAGTTTTCGCGATGAATGTTTTTATTAGGTCAAACGTCCTCCCTTCTTTCTGGAATAAACCCTGTGGTACAGCCAGCCTGTGCTGTATTTCTTTTTGAGGGAGCGACAACTTAGCAACTTATTCAAGAAAGCTTTAGAGGTGATTCGACATATGATACAAAAGAGGAAGTTCTGTTATGCAGTGCAAAGATGACACATGTAATTTGTCAGAATGTTTCCCAGCGGCGCACTCGAGTCACAGAGTGAAAGTTTTGTTTTGAATGACAAGTAACGGCTGATTACAAACTATTTTTTGGTTTGGGACACGAATTGAATTTCCCAAGAAATGATGTTAGCTATTGAGTTCTCTGGGCAGGTCTTGTTTTTGATATTCAGTAGGTCTGCACATAAACTGTCGGGCTCAAATCGAATGTGACTGTTCCTCATGTACTTTTATTTGTGTTTTATGACAGTTCTGAATGTGGAGTTGCGGAAACCTCTCATGTACAGATTTTAATTAAGAGAAAATTACGACCAAACAAGAATATTTAATAAATGTGAAAATAATCATTTCCCAGCTCTCCGCTTCAATATGCTAGTTCCTCTTTCATACTTTCTTAACTCTACTGATATCGTGCGTAGTATGGATAGGTTTGAACTCTTGGATTAAATGATAGAGCATAGACAAATTACGCATTACCTAGGCAACTGCCTTCAGTATGAATCTTTCATCCTTTAGCGAAATAGGCAAAATTACACATTTCCTAAGTGACTGAAAGTGCTTTCCTAACTAGAAATCGAGGCTGGAATCTGCAAAACCGTCCTTATTTTCGATGTAATTAGTTTATAAGTTGCATATTGTAGACAGACGTAGTAATTTTATCCCTATAAAACTGTGAAGTTATAGATTTTGTGGGAGACGTAACAGCAAAAGACGTCAACAAATAACGACTGGAGAAATGTTACTGCTTGCAACTGTTAAAAGCTATAAATCCGCGAACAAAGTTTGTCATTTTAAGTTTGATACACAAATGAATCGCATATATTTATATGTGGATTCCGGTTGATCAGAAACGGTCTGAAAAGCTTGTAATAGTGTTGCAGGGTACGTTGTGCTGATAAATAACTGATAAGAAAAAAATTCGGTAAGTTACACTGTTTACCAGTCAATTAGCAATAAAGTTAGGCAATCCAGTCACTGCACGCGCTCATTCAAGCGGCTCGCTATGTACGATTAGTCGGTTGTTCGCGTAGCGTAGATGATAGCGCACAAGACTATTTAGCTTTTGGCTCAGTTTCGATCCTTACTACTGTTCAATGCAGAATTTTTGTATCGCTCTCTTGTTCGGTTTTAGGAAACCAAACGACACGGTCTTTGTTGGGCCGCTTGAATTTGTGTGAACAACGACCTGATTGGCTAACTTCAGTGCTAATTGACTTGGAAACTTCGGAACATATAGAATTTTTTTCCTAACAGTTATTTCTCAACACAACTTACTCTTACGTGTATAGACTGAAGTACTCGAGTCAAAATTTGTACCGAGGCCGGGAATGGCACCCAGGTGTGCTGCTTTCTACACAGATGCCACATTCGCACAGTGGTTCACAGAATTGCACGAATTATCCTGGCTCGCCTCCCTACTCGATCCAGATTCTCACTGCCGCCACTCTTTGCTTTAAATCCTCCCTTTACAACCGGCCGGTGTGGCCGAGCGGTTCTAGGCGCTTCTGTCTGTAACTGTAACTGAACTCCGCCACACACCGTTAGGTGGCTTGCGGAGTATAAATGTAGATGTAGATGTAGAACTGCGCGACCGCTGCGGTCGCAGGCTCTAATCCTGCCTCCGGCATGGATTTATGTGATGTCCTTGGGCTAGTTAAGTTTAAGTAGTTCTAAGTTCTAGGGGACTGATGACCTCAGACCAATTTGAACCATTTTCCCCCCTTTACACAAGCACAGAATTGCCCAGACTCTCCACGTTATTAGCGCCTCTCCATCGAACGTCAAGGGGGAATCAAGCCTGAAACCCAAGTGCAGGTACTTACACAAATGAAATAACACAATTTCAGAGACCTTACTGGTCTCATACAGGCATGTGATGAAGCGGCGAGTAAAACTTTGTATCAAGGCTCATTAGGCAGATTTATTAGCCACTAAACCAGTGGTTTTGTATGAGACCAGTGAAGTCTCTTGAGCTTGTCATTTCATTTCTACAACCTTCTCTGATGTATGCTTACAAGCTTTCAAACTGTTTATGACCACCTCGTGCGTGTGTTCTTTAGTGCAAAACCTATAGCGCGGCGACTGCCAAGATAAAATTTAACAAGGTCAGATAGATCCGAAGATAACACGCAGTACATTGTATTAAATGCTATTATACTTAGGCATATCACCAACCGATCAGAACTTCTTTTAGGTGTCTCTGATATCAGAGTACAAAATTTTATGCTCTGTTTCCCTTTATGTTACGGACCACAAAAGCACTGGGTAATTTGCAACTGGCTCACCGTGCAACTGTACGCTGCTAGGGGAGACTTGGTCTGTCATTCCCGGTACAGTTTTTATGTTTGCGTTTGCGAATTCATAAATACCACACAGGACAACTAATGAATCGGAACTCATTTACAAGCTCGATATCTGAAAAATTAACCATGAGGAACAAATTGCGAGCTTGGGCAAAACTGTTTAATTAAAAGCCTGCAATACAATGTTGGAAATGCAGCCGCAGTACATGGGTGAAGTCCATTTAATTAAGACAAGTCTCTGATGAGAGAATTAGCCCCAGTATTGATATTCCTTTCTTTTTTAATTCTTCAATGCGATAAAAAGGAACTACCACATTTGTCGGACTATGATTTGTGTAGATAAACATGCCTGTTGAATTTATTGCACCAAAGCATTTACGATGTAGCATTTAGGGCTGTCTAGTAGTGGAAATCTTGTTACAAATGTCTCAGAAAGACGCTTAGCTTAGGCCGCAAAAGGACCCATTTCAGTCCCACTAGTAGAGTCTTCTTTATGGCCTCTATCGTTATCAGAAGTCCTGGACTCCGTGTCGATTATTACCGCGTCGTGATGTACAGCGCTTCCGTAGACAGTTAATTGTCCCTGTGAATACGGCTCGTTCCATACTGTCATAATTTTTACAGTTATCAGCGTGAGATACACACGGCTGCATATGGGCGAAGAATAAGCTACAGTGGAAGATAACGGCTCCATAGCTGCCGTGGTTTCTTTTTGTTTCTCGTGTGGCCTAGAAAAGATAAACTGAGAGAGCACCGCATTTCACGTTACAGGGCAGAGCCAAATCGTAGCAATGTGCCACTGTCAGCTTACTCTCTGTCAGAAAATGGAACTAGGACCTTAGTGAAATTCATCGCATTAGTCCAGTTTTCCCCTTTGTTTTAATTACTTTACCTTTACTGAGAACTTATATCATCCAACAAAGGCCTCCCTAAACAGCCCTCCTAACACAATAGCGACGTATCCATTTCCTTATCAATATACTGTTTGGTACTCATCCTAAATTTTTTCAAAACAATGTTTCCTTGCCGTAGATATGTGAACGACATTAGCATTTTATTTACACTTGACGAAGTTCAAATCCATAAGTTCGCTAACACCTTGAATACCTAGTATACATGTATAAAATGCACCAGTGACTGAGAAAAATAAACGACTATGACCTTGAACTTTCAAGGAGATAACAATAAATTTGCAGTCGAAAATGCTTACCGCAAAGCACGTGGAGTGATTCTATCGTTACCCAAGATTCCTGCCACATCTTGAGGCACAAATAATCGTATTTTTTCGATGTGCTACATAGTATAGCGAATTTAAACCCTAGACAAGATGTCTGCGATCATGGACACAGTTCTATTAGCCAAGTTGATATGGCCAGTTGCTGTAAGGCAACAAATATACGTGGGTTGTTTCATTCTGTTCTTCCGGCAAGAGCAACACAAAGCCACAGATGGTCCTTAGGATAATTTAGGTTAAGTAGTGTGTAAGCTTAGGGACTGGTGACCTTAGCAGTCAAGCCCCATAAGATTTCACACACATTTGAACGTTTCATACTCATTGTAACATATGTTCCTGCACCATCACCTCCATATTTTTAAAATTTTGTGTTTGATCTCTGTCCATTATGTACCGTGTACTACTTTAAATATTTTCGTTGAAACTTAAGCCTGTGCGAATACCAGCAACGTGAAGCGCTGGCAGCTGCGTTCTTGTTTGTACAAATTTGTAATTGTAGTGGCTGATGATATCGATCTTTTGCAGGTATTTGAAATTACTGATAATATCAGTATTATAAGTACAAGCTGCTACTACTTCTACTACATACATAATCGTATTAAATGTCCCAGCTCCCTTCCTTCTAAACTTCTATGGTTTTACATTTAACGAACTATTTCATTTCGTCCTGTACTTTTTCTTAAATTTTGGTTGAAATTTGTGTACCGAGTTATTTCGATATTTTCCGCTCTCGTAAGGTTGAATTTCAGCACATCTGGAGTGATGCAGCTACAGCCTTGTTGGTACACTTTTGACCCCTTTATTAACAACTTTATTATTATTATTGTTCTTACTGTTATTCACTTTTAGGCCTTACTGGACCACGCAATACAAACAAAGGACATTATCGTAGATTTGTTGGGGACTGATGACCTCAGGTGTTAAGTCGCAGAGTGCCTAGAGCCATTTCGTAGTTTTGTTCATCAGAATAAGTTCTTTCCCGCTCGTCAGACCATGTTCTTCTGGCCTTCATGTGTTTCTCCTCAAAGCGAACTCTCCAGTCATTACTTTAATGTATCAATTTTTTTCTATCTCGTACATCACGTTGTGTTTTTTCTGCTTCCTTCATGTCTTCTTTTACTGATCTGATCCATTTTATGTATCAGATTTTGCTTTATTGGAACATTCGTAGAACTCCAAGTCCTGTCTAGTTAGTCTGGATGTACTCATTCTTTTAATACGCCCACCATTTTTTCCCCTATCCGAATGAATACTGGTATACTTTCCACTTTATTTATTAGTTTTTAATTTGTATTTTTCTTCTTCAGTATAATTTGGTAAATGTTTCACCCATTCCTACCAATATTATCGAATAGTGACACTGCTCCTAATCATATGTCCAGCGTTTCGCCAATTAGTCCAACCACCTTCTTTGCATCCAAATGCATTCGCTTTCTGAAATGCTGAATATATTGTTCACGCGTCTGTCTGTGAGGCGTAGTTATTGTCCAACTGAGCATATGGAATGAAATTCGCGAAGATCTGATGCCCCGGTATCGACATGTCCCCTGTTTTCTGTCCTTGCCATCTGCGCTGTGAAATTGCGCTGCGGCGTCACACATTCACCCAATGGCCGCCAGCGTCCTTAGTTTTGTATTTCCCCATTCTCCCTCGATACCTGCATGAATGAGAGCTTGCGACCAGTTTGCATAACTCCTTCGTAGTACGTAGTTTTCTTTCTTTTTTTTTCATAGTGTATTGAACTGAGAAACTTTCTCAATTCTCCCGTACTCAGTCTTTCGAATTTTAGGTGCCCGTTTGTTACTATGCAAGTATTTATACTTTTTTCTAAATATTTGGAGAACTACTCCTTCTGCTTTTTATTTTATAAATTATTTGTTTTTGTGCTCTTTCAATATTCTGACGTATAATCTCTAGGAAGTCTGCAATAGATAAGCATTCTAGATATGAGTGGCGTCCGTTCTATCGCAGACACCAATCGCGATGAAGCAGCTGGGACCTCGTACATGGGTAATGGATTGGACATCGCAGATTTCTGATTCCTGCAGGAGGTCGGATGTTGGCTGCGCATCCACACTAAAATTTTTTCGTCGAACAGCCGTCGCGTCTATAGAATTATAGATGTGAGAAAGGTGAGCAGTCTGTCCTCATACGTGTTCGCCCTATTTTGACTGGTTCTCTATTTTAAGCTCTGATTTTAATTTTCGACGCCCTTGGTGTACTCTTTCTAAGACACAGCTGAGAAGTAATGAAGAGAGTCCACCACTTTGTCCCATTCCTTTTATAATTTTAAAATTTTCAAAAATTTCTCAGCTCAGTATTTCTTTAGATTTTTACCACTCATTGTTCCGCTAATAACTGAAATAGTTTTGAAGTTCTTTCCGAATTCAGAAGATATGCTTACGGTCCACAGAGTCATTAACCTTTTTTCCAGATATGCAAAGCTACAAACTACTTTCTAATTATAGATATTTAGATGTCTAAGAATTAGTTCCAGAATTAAAATTTGTTCTGGACAATATCGGTTTGGTCTGACACCAGTCTGATATTCGACTGTTTTCCATACTGGTAACTGTTGTTCTCGATTCAGGAGACAATGAGACATAATTTTGTATGGGACAGCAAGACTGGAAATCCCTTTATAGTTTATTAATTCGGTTACATCTCCCCTTTCATATCGTGGAACTAACAATGCACCTTTCCATTTATTTATTGTATATAGGCTCTGTAATGGTTCCAGGGAAGTGGACTCATTAAATGGCAGGGAAGTCGTTTCAATCCCTGGGTGGTATGTGCGGTACGATGAAGAATACCAGCACTACAGTGGATATGGAATCAGGGGAGCTTAATTAGCAATAGCATTGTTTGTTTTGTACTTTTTTGTTTCGTACGAAAGTTGGTGATGGTGTATCCGTGACCTTCACTGTCTCATACCAACCAGTTGTTAAGGCAGCATAGTACACAGCAGCATGCTTACCTTGGAGCAGCGTGGATCTGCCAGGCAGGAGTGCTGCCTCAATGAAGTAGCAGCAGCTGCTATGACCTTGCAGATCCAAGGCCAGAGTCAGGCATTCGGCAAGCTGTAGCATACGCTGCCAGCAGCCGGTCAGACATGCTGATGCGCTGGCGCCGACCCCAGAACCCCATGGAAACGCCCTGAGCCTGGCTGAAGACACTCTATAAGACGTCCTCACTGGTTTGATGCCAAGTATCATCAGGTCTGAAGCCGCTTGGACAATGTGGAACCTACCGCTGACGAGGAGAGAGTCGTAGTGTCGGTAGTATTCGAACACAAGGTGCTGCTAGTGTCTGAGTGGCGAGTATTTACAGATGCTCAGCCCATTTCTGTCGTATCAGGGTCGCACCTACGGTCGCCTAGGCGGCTAATGCTGTGCAGCGTTGGATCACAGTGTGTGTAACTTCAGCTCACCCCAGTGATGGGCTGGATTCTTGTACAACACTGTGGCGGCAATAAACCAACGCCTGGGAACAGTATTCCATATGCAGCTTGCATGGGTTGTGAAGCTGCACATAGTGTTGCCACAACACTCCTACGTTCTTAGGAAAATTAAGTCGACTGGATACCACGCTGCTACTACACCGATGAATCACTTAAAATTACATAGTACTACTTATGTTGTGGTACGTTCTTATTTACGGTTTCCACACTTTTTCGTTCTTTGTTACTCTATCACGTTGCCTTTGGAGACTGGTATACTCATAACTGTTCAGGTCTCAGGGCAGACACACTCTGTCAGTAGGTAATGGACTATCAATTCAGTTGGGGGGATGGTTCTCCGTCAGTGATAGACATATTCCATACAAGTGAGGACCACTATGAAGATGGTACCGGAAGACGAAATACTTGTGGTGGTTCCTGCTATGGTATTGCTGAACATGTTGTAACATCTGTTCCTCACTAATGTGCCCCTTCTATATAGCTATAGGCTCATCAAGCGAACCGTGCAGGGTATCCTTTAGGTAAATCAAGTTAGTATTTCTAACAGTGGATGCGTTCGACTCAGAGTTGTAGCCCCTGTTATTGTCGGCGGAAGCTGACAAATCGGCCCCGAAATATCAAAGGACTCTGTTCGTTGCCAGTTGTGGTCACTAAAACTGAGACATACACTAAGTAAATAGAGTGAGGTTCCGTCTTTTTAAAATAAGATTGTGTTACGAAAAAGTCCCATTGGCATCCTTCCACAACATTCCCTCCAAGTAAAACTCTATCTCGCATTTCTCAATGACACTTTCAGCCACAATGATCTTTCTAATGCCATACTATGTGTCAACTGCGAGTTATTCCCTCGCCCTGTGTTCCATTTAACCTCAAATCAAAAAATAGTCCAAGCCATACATACACTATAGTCATACAACAAAACAAACACCATTTCAAGGTAAATAAAAAAGTAGGACACTAACAAAACAAATCAAATCAGGTAAGCAACACACATGATATCCTGAAAAAACTGCTACGAGAATAAAATCCACCCACTTATTACAACATCGAAATACGTATCAAAAAAAGATATAAGTGTAAATAGACACAAAGCCTCTTCATAAAAGAATTTGCCTACTAAAGAAACCCTAAAATACTTAATCAATTATGCCCTACTCCTACACTAGACTAACCTTAGATTTCAAAACATAAGGCACTATTCAAACAGATTTTTCAGGGTTAGTTTGCTTTCACCTGCTGTGTTGCCTCCCCTGCCTACTCCCCCCCTCCTTATTTTGGGAAAAACCCTGGTAACAGTGGTAAAGGTATGCCTTGTCCCAAGAGGGGGGCATAAATCCAATCGGACGACTCTTGTAAGAGTAGGGAGTAGTGGCTTCAGGTTCACCAGTGAGGTCATTCAAATAACTCGATATGGGCCTTAATAACGAGAGATGAATTTCACTGTCTTTTCCTTTGTGGTGTATAAGCTCGATAACATCATCCATCATTCTAGTCAGTATTCAGGTAACGTAGATTTCCATCACCCCCTTCGTCCTGACATTCCTGTGCACTTTACTTGACTCTATATTTACCAAAAGTTCTTGCAAAAATTCGTACCGTTTCTCCACTGACTATATACTACCTCGTACGGTGACAAACCCATATATTCTGAAGTCTTAGAATTATATTTGCTGCTACAGTGTATTGTGTCGCAATGTTCTCCCATTCACTTGCAGATGTAATTCACTTATCCTTAACTTATAAGTCATAATGAGTATACTATTAGAAGGTATTCAGTGAGTGATATCTGGGATTAAGCAATTTCAGCAACACGTTGCCACTGGATCGTGAGAGAGAGGGGTAAATAAACAGCGCGACCGAGAGCTCCTTCCGTAGCGTTCCTGGTGACGTCCCATTAGATCAGCCATTTAAGACGACAGCAACTGGTCGACCTCAAATGGCTACATATATATAGGCAACAAAACGGAGAGTTCACATTGACCAAAAATTCAAGGAAGCACTTTCCTACGCTGTTGCAAGGGAACACAGCGGCAGTGGAGAAGGAACGGTGGAGGTGAGCTTTTGTACATCGGGCTTATATCCCGTTGGCTACGGTAGAATAGAGCTATTAAGTTGTGACATCCCTTTAGAGCAATTCATTCGGATGCCGCGTCCGTCCAACCCATGACCGGCGCTTCCACTGTGCAGAGGGGACAGCATCATCCGAAAGCCGCAGATCAGTATATTTCAGGTACCTACAGCGAGACACGACAGACATCTGTGTCTCCACCAACAATCTCACCGAGTTCAGAAGATTTATCACCAATAGGATCTGTGACCAGTCTTGCTAATGAAAAGAGAGTGTTGAAAAATATGCTTTATTTGACATAAATCTTGTTTTCTTGCCTAACAGTCTGTAACGTAAAATGAAATGTGAGTTTTTTTGCAAACAGCATGCAGTCTTTGTCAGCTTTTTGCACTTTGTGCCACACTGCACTGTACTGATGTCTTCATCAACCATTAATCTTTCCGCTGAGACCATCTACATTTCTCTGTTTCTTGCCGTATGAACACAATATCTCATAATCGAACTTGCTGCAATCCAGTGCCTGACGCATTAATCTGCTTGATGGTTCTTTCAACCCTAACATCCGTTAAACTGCTGCATGACCTGTTATTACTTTAAATTTCCTACCGTATATATAACATCAGAAATATACTCTAAGACAAAAGATGATTCACCGTGAAGAAAATACTTGAATTTGACAGAAAGTGAAAGAATATGGTATAAATTGTCGTAATTTCGAAAAAATTTGATTATTTATTCAAGAGAGACAGCTTCACAAACTGAGCCAATCAGTAACGTATTGCAGAATGAGATTTTCACTCTGCAGCGGAGTGTGCGCTGATATGAAACTTCCTGGCAGATTAAAACTGTGTGCCCGACCGAGACTCGAACTCGGGACCTTTACCTTTCGCGGGCAAGTGCTCTACCAACTGAGCTACCGAAGCACGACTCACATCCGGTACTCACAGCTTTACTTCTGCCAGTATCCGTCTCCTACCTTCCAAACTTTACAGAAGCTCTTCTTTTAATCTGCCAGGAAGTTTCATATCAGCGCACACTCCGCTGCAGAGTGAAAATCTCATTCTGGAAACATCCCCCAGGCTGTGGCTAAGCCATGTCTCCGCAATATCCTTTCTTTCAGGAGTGCTAGTTCTGCAAGTTTCGCAGAAGAGCTTCTGTAAAGTTTGGAAGGTAGGAGACGGATACTGGCAGAAGTAAAGCTGTGAGTACCGGACGTGAGTCGTGCTTCGGTAGCTCAGTTGGTAGAGCACTTGCCCGCGAAAGGCAAAGGTCCCGAGTTCGAGTCTCGGTCGGGCACACAGTTTTAATCTGCTAGGAAGTTTCATATCAGCGCACCCTCCGCTGCAGAGTGAAAATCTCGTTCTGCAAACATCCCCCGGGCTGTGGCTAAGCCATAGCTCCGCAATATCCTTTCTTTCAGGAGTGCTAGTTCTGCAAGTTTCGCAGAAGAGCTTCTGTAAAGTTTGGAAGGTAGGAGACGGATACTGGCAGAAGTAAAGCTGTGAGTACCGGACGTGAGTCGTGCTTCGGTAGCTCAGTTGGTAGAGCACTTGCCCGCGAAAGGCAAAGGTCCCGAGTTCGAGTCTCGGTCGGGCACACAGTTTTAATCTGCCAGGAAGTTTCAGAAACGTATTGGTCCATCTCTATCCCTTGTAAAAGGAGTTACTTATCTTGGCGTTGATTGACAGAGTTGTTTGATGTGCTCTTGAGTTAGTTAAGTCACATGTTCCATAGATCATTTGAAAAATTCTTTCAACGAATTGATGTCGAACGAGTCAGTTTACGGCCACGGTCTAGCCGCCGTGGATACACCGGTTCCCGTCAGATCACCGAAGTTAAGCGCTGTCGAGCGTGGCTGACACTTGGATGGGTGAGAATCCGGGCCACTATGCACTGTGGCCATTTTTTGGGGTTCACCCAGCCTCGTGGTGCCAAATGAGGAGCTACTCGACCGAACAGTAGTGGCTCCAGTCACAGAAAACCATCATAACGACCAGGAGAGCGGTGTGCTGACCACATGCCCCTCCTACCCGCATCCTCAACTGAGGATGACACGGCGGTCGAATGGTCCCAATGTGCTACTTGCGGCCTGAAGACGGAGTGCTGCTGCTGCTGAGTGCTACTGAGTCAGTTTACAGGCTATGTAAACATGATTATTGTTAACGTTAATTAATACATTACCATTTTAGTCTTACTCAAGCAACTACAGTTAAAAATATAATTTTTAAATTGCACCAAATTCTGACCGATAGTCGCGATAGACAAAATTCTGAGCTGGTTGGAGGTCCTAGCCATAATTCTCCAACACTAGATACAGATCCGGCGGCTTTGCTTGCCAAGGAAGGGTTGGCAATGGCAAAAACAGGCAATTGAAACTTCCGCTCTTGTGCAGGTGGGAATTATCTTCCAAAATGTCAGCTCTGGTTACCATGAAGGGTAACAAAATAGGGCGCAGAATACCGTCGACGTACCACTGTGCTGTAATTGTGCCACGGATGATAACCAAAGTAGTCGATCTAGGAAAACAAATGGCACCCCAAACCATCACTTCTAGTTTTCAGGACGCATGGCGGACAACAATCAGGTTGATATACCACTCCTGTCAAGGGCGTCTCCAGACACGTGTTCGGCCTGTAATCTCATTGAATGAAACAGAATTGCCTTCATTTATGAGTCCCGCTTCGAACTGAGCCCCTATGATTAGAAAAGATGTCAGGACTCGCCCCATAGAGTGGTGATATACCAACCTGACTGTTGCCCGCCATACTGCGCGACTGCCAGGTGTGACGGTCTCTCGTGCTATTTTTTTTGCATAGCAGGATCCCTTTGATTGTCATATGCGGCATCCTTTCAGAACAGCGGTACGTCGACGATATTCGACAACCCGTTCTGATGCCCCTTATGGCAAGCAATCATGGGCTTACATTTCAGCAAGATAATGCCCGCCCGCACAAGACGACAGTTTCTACTGGTGGTTTTAGTGCTTGCCAAACGCTGCCTTGGCTAGCAATATCACCAGATATGACCCAAACTTAAAACGTTTGGAGTATTATGGGCTTGGCCCTCCAACAAGCTCTTCATTTTGTCAATATAACACACCAATTTCGACAGAATTTAGCACGATGTACCTCACGTGGACATCCAACACCTCTATTAATCAATGCCGAGCTGAATAACTGCTTGTCTAAGAACCAGACGTTGTCCAACACACCACTGACTTTCTCAACTTGTGAAGCTCTTTCTCTTTAGTAAATATCCGATTTTTATGAAATTGCAATTATTTGTCCTTACATGAACATCAAATGTGCCGATCAGTTTCCGCTCCTTTTTTGTTTTGAGGTATGTTGCACTATACATGACGTTTAGCACATCCACATAAACAATAATTTTCTCTGTATTATTTGAGTTGAGGCATAGACCACTGGATGTTTCACTCTGTCTGCTTCTTGAATCAACAAACACGCAATTACATTATTGCTAGAAATCAACATCGAACTAATTGTCAACAGTTCTTTTAGTTTATCAAAGTATCTCCGTAGTCTGATGTCCAATGGAACACTTTTTTTTTTGAATAAGTGGATGAAAGGTTGCGCCATTTCTGCAAATATTTTAACAAACTTGATATAAAAATTGGCTAAACCCAAGAAAGACTGTAACTCCTTCTCCATATGAAGCATTGGTAAATTCTGTTCAGCCTTTAATAATCTGGGGACCGTCCAGACTCCTTAATGATTAATTACATGTCCTAAAAATCATACTTCGTATGGTGCAGAAGACGCTACTCTGTACTGAGTGTCAGGTGTAGAGCGTACAACTTCTTAAACACTCCTTTAGAATACCATATCCTCCGATCTTTTGCAAAGAGAATTATGTCATCCAGGTACTTGATGTCTTGCCTTGGTTGTAACCCTTACAAATTCCATCTACCGAACATGGAAATCCTGAATCCAAGTAGCATATGATGTTATTAGTAATGTGCAGAAGAAACAATAAATGCTGTCTTCGATGACTCCTCGAGAACTAACTCAAACTGATGATAAAATATCAATGGTGAAAAACTACCTGTACTCTCCCAAATTATCTAAAGTTTTCATTACATTTAGAATCAGACAAGCATCTCTAATCGAATGATTATTAATACAACAAAACAAATATGCTTTCCTGCCACCCATATTCTTTTTTGGAATGATCACCAAGGACTGGTAAATTTCTCCACATATCATCCTGTAACTTTTGTTTCCCATAATAAAGATAAACTGGTGGCTTGTTTGTGCTTAGGATCACAATTCACCCTATATAGATCACCTTCCTTGAAATTTCTAACTAAATCTGTGTATTCAGTTCCTAATTCAGCAATTACGATGGGAACTAGTGGTGCACCATCTTTCTCGTGTATGCATAGAACAGTACTGCGTACAAGGCTCCATGCTTCATCTAACTCACCATTCTCATTCATTTCTCAACCAAACATAACTCGCTTGCAGCAAATCAGATCCTGCATTCAGCCGTGCCTTGTGCTTTTTATCGCGTGAATTAATCCTTAGTGGCCTTGGATGAACTGACAGCAGGTGCCCATAGATGAAATAATCTTCTATTAAGCTTTCATTGTATGTAGTCCGAGATCAATTTTACCGTGAAGTTCATACAGGAAATCTAATCCTAAGACTGCGCAGGAACCATCGCCGCTATGTGGTAAAATTTTCATACAACTCCAGAAATATTTTCCGCCCCCGCCCCAACCACCCAAACGCGCAGTATCTCAGCAAACAGATGTCACTAGCACCAAAAACGTAGTATCACAGATCCCAGGAAACACATGTCACTACCACCCACTCCACAAATATCATGGCAAATATAGCTGGCTCTTTCTTATGAAGTACAATCTTGCCATAGACGTATGTGGGTCTTGTCCAATAAAAACTTATGCTCTCTTCGATCCAGTAAGCCCATTACGAAAAATTCCGCCGTTTTAGTTGCCCTTGAGTTAACTGTGTGCATCACCCGTTGGCCCTGGAGCTGCCATAGCCAGTTAACAACGGGCTACCGCTTTCTTTCCGTGGCTTTCTATCATGTCCCCCATTTTGCCCACATGCTCGTTCCCGATACCCAATTCTCCCACATTTTCGTTTGCCTGTTTTTGCTACTACAGTGTTTTAAACGTTCTAACCGAAAGTAATTTTCAGAGAGGATGAGGTAGGAGTTGAGGAAATCATATCTATCATCTGTGTCATGAGCACTACAAACATCTCGCCACTATTGTTTCTCAATAAGGTGTAGAAATGTCTCCACGGCCACTGGTTTAACATTTCTAAATAGCTGGAACCATATGCAACATATGTGCACAAATTCCTTTTACTGTTCAAAATTATACATCATTACTTGATAGGTCATTTACGCTTTGACTAGCGGAATAACAGTCTAAAATGAAGAATGGATAAAAATATTGTTGGTAGTTGTGTAGTTGTTCAACTGTTACCCTGCTCTCTGGCTGGAAAGAATACGGTTTGCATCAAATTATATCAGTGAGAGAGATTTTCCGACATTATTTCCTCGGACAGTCACCTATAACATTAATTTTGAAGTCAGGACATACAATTAATTTTGGTACTTTTTATATTGTGAACTGAGAACCCTCTCTAACTTAACAGTAATGCCCCGAAATCAGAGTTAGGGGACCTACAAATAACTATGATTAAAAGTTTACTTTCACTAAATCCAACTGCTTCTGCACAACATTCAACGACCTGTTCAACGGAGTGCTTTGACACCACAACAGATTCCAAGTTAGTAACATTTTTCATGTGCTTGGCCACTCCTCCGCTACGTAACAAGCTCGTTAATAAATAACCAGTTAATCATAAACTGTAATGGTATCGAGAGGTGCGGACACCTTTAAATGACAAGACTGTTGTTTCTGTACGACGATGGCGCCTGGAGGACGATGGGCTGGGTAGCAACAGCAGTACATTCTACGCGGCGAGAGGAGAGTTCAGCTACCAGTAACATTGTGTATTCTGTAAGATGCTCATACGAAAGTTGGTGGCGGCGGCTTCGTGGTGTGCGTAGTCATATCAGGCCGCAGTGTTAGCTCATTATAGCACAGCAGTTAGCTTGGTGCGCTGCAGCTCAAATACACCTGTCAGGAGCGCTGCCCCGGCAAAGTAACGGCGGATGGTGTGCCCTTTCAGGACGTGAGGCTGATGTCAGGCATCTGGCAATCAGCGGCATACGCTAAACAACCGGCCGCTCCCAGCAGTTGGTCAGCAGAGCTGCTGCGCTGGCACCGAGCACAGTACTCCTTGGAGAAGCCCACAGGCTTCTTTGAGATGTCCTAGAGGAAGTCTTCCCTTGTTGACACCAGCTCGAGACCCAGAACCATCAGATCTGGTTGCAACTTGTAGGCCAGCTGCTAGCTAACGATGCTAATAGGCGAAGCCGGAAGGCCTGCGTGGGACAACCTGCTGATGCGCTTTCGCGGCATCGGCAGTAGCTGAAGGTAATATGCTGCTAGGTTGCTCTGTGTAGTTTTATTGTGACAGGACCCAGTTTCAATCATGTAGGCGGCCTTGACAGCACAGCTCTGAGCCACACTACGATGAAGTTCATCTCGCCCCTGCAGTGGACTGGAGACTTACACCATGCTGTGCCAGTATTCAATACCAATCCAATACCCAGAAGTAGGATTGCATAGGCAGCTCACCTGCACCTTTCTCAGGGAATTGTGAAGTCTCAACAGAGAGTGTTGCCACAACAAATTCAAATACCACATGTATTTTAATGATAATTGGTCGTATAATGATTATACCTGATGTCATATACATTACTTTTACTATAACCATGTAATGGTGAAATGGTTTTCCTCCTACAATTTTTAATTGCAGTTCTCGATTTAACATTGATGTGTTGTAGTGCATCCACCGTATTTTGTCAGAAACGCACCAAGGGGGGAGTGTTTTGCAGCAGTGCCAGCCACAGAGGAGACTGGGTGTCATGCCTAACAAAACATAACACAGCCACCACAAAGTTGTGAGACGAGCTGGCCTGGTGAGGGGTGGGAACATCTGATGCAACAGCTCCTAAGCGGAAGAGCGCAAAGGCCTTTGCACACCAGCGGCTGCCAAAATACTCAGTACACGTGTCGTTACCACAAGGAATAACAAAGCCCAAGCAAGTGCAACTAGGAAGTTTATGAATACCTAGGCACTAAGGCTGCTTCTGTCAGTTTCGCAACTCTGTTGTCATGGTGATGTGACACCTGGGCCCCATCCAGAATGCTGTTCGTGGACCACAATTCGGCTCTCCTTCAAGCTAGTCGGGACCTGGAGCAGCCACCACATAGGGCCAGTATCAGCCCTAGGATGCATCTTGCTGCCCATCAAGGCAGGGCAGTGGGGCACTGCCATTACATCAGCTGCCTGCCTCCTGGTATACAGCACAGGGTGCGCGAGTTGTGCCACAACACATGTAGCAACAGCTAGCCAACATCGCCTGGACCCAGGGTCACCAATGACACAGGTAGCAGCGTTGGGTTCAAGACGCTGCGCAGTCGAAGCTGCGTTCTGTCGGCATCACGGGGCGACAATGCACAGAAGGCCGCTGGATGCCTCAGCCTTGCTGACGCTTCGCGTACTGAGCCATGGCGGGGAGCCATAACAAAGCAATTTGGAATTCCAGGCTGCTTCACTGGCGCCACAGGCAGTTCCCCTGCACCCTAAATCCACCAGCTGTTGCGATTGGGGCCAGAACAGTGGTGCCTCCTTTTCAGTGCAATGCCTGAACCTACGGCCTATGACGGTTTTAGTCAAAGTGACTTAGTCATGGAATAGAAACTTGGATTGTCATTCTCTTTGCAAAATGAATTTTGTTAAAAGTAAGGAATCAGTGGATTTGTTACACTTTCGTGGTAATGGAAGAGACAACCAGTTCTATTTACATAGTGTGATTTGGAAGATCATTCAGCAGCATGTATAGAATTCGTAACAGTAGTACGTTTCACACCGAGAGAGGTGGTGTAGTCGTAAACACACGGGACTTGCATTCGGGTGGACGATGCTCAAACCCCGTGTTCGGCTATATTGACTTCGGATTTCTGTGATTTCCCTAAATCGCTTCAGGCAAATGCCAGGATGGTTCCTTTGAAAGGACACGGCCGTTTTCCTTCCACATCCTTCTCTAAACCGATGGGGCCGATAACCTCACTGTATAGTCCCCTCCCCCGAATCAACCAACCAGTGTTTCACATCTAACCATTACAGGCATATATCTAAACAGTGTTGCGAATCACAATAGCTGATGATTAGCCATAATAATCAAGTCAATGTATATTGTTTTACGTGTCTTGTAATTCTTGCTGTTTCAAAATGACTGTTGAGAAGAGCAAGGCTTTGGCAGAGTCGGATTCGAAGGGAATATCAGAACCAGAGGCAGTTCGTATTTTGTCGGAACCGGTAGCACAATTAATAACAGTTAATAGGCAGATGCATGATCTATTAGAATGGCAACCACAACATCGAAGTACAGATTTTTCAACCTCAAGTTTAGTTGCTACTTTCTCTGGTAAATCAACTGAGGCTGTTCAAGTGTTCATGGAGGATCTTACGAATTTGGCAGAGATGGTAGGCTGGTGTGACGAAAAGCACTTGAGGATAGCAAATCTAAGATCAACTGGAGAAGCAAAAGTTTATGAGGATTACATGGAGGCTCTCAAGGGAGTTGGAACATTTGAAGAATGTGAAAAGGGATTAGTCGAAAGGTAAACAAACAGAATAGTACGATGCATTTTAGGGAACAGTTGGGCATAGGAACAAGAGACATACGGAATCAATAGAAGAATTTAGTGGTAGAATAAAGAAGATCAATGAAACATTTTTAAAAGGGCTGCCCTCATAAATGTCGGGTACAAACAGCGGGGTCGACTGATTTGAGCCGCTTTTAGACTGGCAGTACATAGAAAGAAAATAGAATTGTCAACTGGGTTGCCAATATAAGGTGCTACAGATGTGGATAGATTGGGCATGTGCTGAAGCAATGTCACCAACCAATGGAACAGTGGAAGCAGAGGCAGAGGTCTACATAATGGTAACGGTACTTTCAGGGGTAGTTGATTGGGGATGAAGCAAGCGTTACATGCCGAAGGAAAACCTTGGCCTGCCTAAGGGCATTCCCAGAAAAATTAGATGCTACGAAGTTGTATGCAAAGATGGATTACCATGTCAATAACAAGAATTGCAGCATATATGCGTCAAGTGCCCTATGCGCAGCCTTATTCACTATAGCATTGTGCCCCAGCTCCCAGATCCGTCTGTGTGGTCTTCAGACACGTCTTCACTAATAATCAGCGCTCAGTTCGAAGCAGGAGTCATCACAGAAGATAATTCTAATTCAGTTAATGAGATTTCAGGCCGAAGACTTGTCTGGAGACGCCCCCGACATTGGTGGGATACCAACGCGGCTGCCACCTGGCATCGGCCCGGCATCTGGGAGTGCTAATCGGCGGTGCCATTTCATTTTATAACTGGACCCGTTTGTTCGTCATACACGGCCCCCTTACAGCACAGCGATAGTCGGACAATATTCTAATTCAGTTAATGAGATTTCAGGCCGAAGACTTGTCTGGAGACGCCCCCGACATTGGTGGGATGCCAACGTGGCTGCCACCTGGCATCGGCCCGGCATCTGGGAGTGCTAATCGGCGGTGCCATTTCATTTTATAACTGGACCCGTTTGTTCGTCATACATGGCCCCCTTACAGCACAGCGATAGTCGGACAATATTCTAATTCAGTTAATGAGATTTCAGGCCGAAGACTTGTCTGGAGACGCCCCCGACATTGGTGGGATACCAACGTGGCTGCCACCTGGCATCGGCCCGGCATCTGGGAGTGCTAATCGGCGGTGCCATTTCATTTTATAACTGGACCCGTTTGTTCGTCATACACTGCCCCCTTACAGCACAGCGATAGTCGGACAATATTCTAATTCAGTTAATGAGATTTCAGGCCGAAGACTTGTCTGGAGACGCCCCCGACATTGGTGGGATACCAACGTGGCTGCCACCTGGCATCGGCCCGGCATCTGGGAGTGCTAATCGGCGGTGCCATTTCATTTTATAACTGGACCCGTTTGTTCGTCATACACGGCCCCCTTACAGCACAGCGATAGTCGGACAATATTCTAATTCAGTTAATGAGATTTCAGGCCGAAGACTTGTCTGGAGACGCCCCCGACATTGGTGGGATACCAACGTGGCTGCCACCTGGCATCGGCCTGGCATCTGGGAGTGCTAATCGGCGGTGCCATTTCATTTTATAACTGGACCCGTTTGTTCGTCATACACGGCCCCCTTACAGCACAGCGATAGTCGGACAATATTCTAATTCAGTTAATGAGATTTCAGGCCGAAGACTTGTCTGGAGACGCCCCCGACATTGGTGGGATACCAACGTGGCTGCCACCTGGCATCGGCCCGGCATCTGGGAGTGCTAATCGGCGGTGCCATTTCATTTTATAACTGGACCCGTTTGTTCGTCATACACGGCCCCCTTACAGCACAGCGATAGTCGGACAATATTCTAATTCAGTTAATGAGATTTCAGGCCGAAGACTTGTCTGGAGACGCCCCCGACATTGGTGGGATACCAACGTGGCTGCCACCTGGCATCGGCCCGGCATCTGGGAGTGCTAATCGGCGGTGCCATTTCATTTTATAACTGGACCCGTTTGTTCGTCATACATGGCCCCCTTACAGCACAGCGATAGTCGGACAATATTCTACGCCCCGTTTTATTGCACTTCTTGGCAAGCAATCCTACGCTTTCATTTCAGCAAAACAACGCCTGCCCTCAAGTGGTGATAGTTTCTACTGCTTGCCTTCGTGCTTGCCAAAACCAAACTTGGCCAGCATGGTCGCCGGATCACTCTCCCCAGTTCAAAACGTTTCAAGCATGATGAGCAGAGTTCTCTAACTATCTCGGTAGTTTGAAGATCTAACTCTGCCGATCAGTACCCAGCTGAATAACTGCTTGCATAAGGGTCGGGGGTGGACCAAAGTGTTGCTAACTTCCTCAGTGTGTGAAGCTCTTTCTCCTGAATAAATCTTCCAATTTTTATAAAACTGTAATAATATGTTTGCTATACATGTACTTCACATATCTCGATTTCCGTTCCATTCGCATAATTCCATGTGGGGCATCGTTCTCTCTCTCTTTCTCTCTCTGCTTTCTCTTGCGTTCTTTTTTTAGAGTTATTACAATTTCCTCAGACTTCAAGCTCAGACATATTGTTAAATATCCACAAGGTTTTGGACGAGTGATCCTTGAACACTGTCAGGTGGAGACGTTATCTTTCAACAAAATAATGCTAGATTGCATGTTGCTCGTCACCTATCCTAATTCTATACGGAGGGCATGGTCAGCAAATTCTTCAGACTTCCCACCATTTGAAATCATTTAGTCTCGTGTTGCCGATGCCCTGGTAGCACACCACACGACAGCCACTGCTATGAACGGACTCTGGTATAGACTTGAATCACAACGAATGAGCTGCCCGTATGTGTTACCCAAATTCATTTCGACGCGATGTCCAGTTGTTGATGCTGGCAGAGGTGGTAATGCCGAGTGCTAAATTTCACATCCTGTGCAACTGCAAAACACCTTCACATTGTTCACGCATTCTGCCTGATATAGAGTAGTCTATTTAGAAAATAAAAAAAGTCATTATTTTCCATACTTCCTGATGTTGCGTTTTTAATGATCCTTTAAAAGACAACCAAGTAGTGCGCTGGCCCACGAAAACTGAATGGTCAGCATCCTTAAGAAGATAATAAGGTGAATACTTAGATTTCTGTGAATGACATATTAAATATTTTTCAGCTCTGCGCTTACAGTACTTTTATTACATCATTTACATAAATGATGAGTTTTTTTCGGCAGTTTTCCATTTTGTAGTTATTCCTCGTCGAATGAACATTTTTTTCCATAAAATTGTAAAATTTAAGTCAGATGACTCATTCTATGTTTTTAGTTATTTACCATTCATGTTTCACACATCAGTTTTGCAGTGTCTTCTGAGATTGTGTCTTAGTTTCCATGCTGTTGACCTGCTTGTTAGAACTTGATGTACTGTATGAACTTTTCTTTTCCAGTTATGTTTCTTTGAGGTCAAAGAACACTCCATTGGGACATATATGTTTAAAATGAACTTAAATTTCACATTCGAGGAATTTCTCCGATAATAGTTACATAAAAAGATCATATTATTTTGTGCCTTCACGTAAAGAGAAGAATACAGGGAGGAGGTGGCTGCGTTCGATTTACGGGTGCGTCGGCGAATTTCCCGGCTTCGGCACAGGGTGTTGTGTTGTTGTTCCAATCGTATCGTCATAGTTGAAATTCGACTATTCAGATGGCTGCATGGGCACTTCCCGAAAGGGAACAAATGGAAAAAAATCGTTCGTAATTCTTTTTCATTTAGGTTTTTCTGTCTTGTCCTTGCACTTACATTACTTAATCAATAACTGAACTGGTTTTCATATAGGTTTCATTAGTGTTTTAATCGAAGCTAGGGGGAACCTGATTGTTTCACGAGGAGAGGAGTTATACATACACTGACTGAAATGGAATGTATTACATCATTAAGCACCAGTTCCTTATTTATCAACAATCTTGGTGGACATTTTCATCACATAATGGATATTAGATGCTGAAAATTTCGTATCGGCCTGAACTGGTGTCAGTCATCAAAACCAGCATGAGGTGTGAGATCCTGCAAGCACAAATACACTACTGTATTCGTTGTGGCGCAGGAGCAGACAGTCTCCAAATGTCACCATGAATTTCTTGCCATGATTGAAACAAATGCTTCGTCAGTTATGAAGATTGCTGACTATAGAGTGTTATGAAAGTATAGTCCCCTCACTCAATCCCAGGCATATTCTGCTTGTGGCAAACCGGAGGACCAGGTGGGACAATCAAAGAAGTGTACATTTCTCAAGGTGAGTGACGTGTGCACCGCCATGTGGCTGTCCTATATTATCCTAATGACGTCCCATTTGGCGATATGACAACAGGCTGTCCCATCTGTGCCACAAACTGTTAAGCATTCAGCCTCCTTTCAGTAATTCCCAAAGCAGTCGTTTTCTCATATCCAACAGCTCCAAACGCCATAATTCCAAGAGTTGGAGAAGTATTCGTCTGGAGAATCGCTACATTGTGTTTTATAATACCAGGCAGTCTGCGGACGCGTTGACGTTGGTTGAGGGCAGCAGGGAGAAGGGAGGCTCATCGTTGAACACCACTGAATCCCACTCAGTAGACAATGGCTCTGCTGGTTCTGCAGTATGCTAGTTTGCGTTTTCTGTTGTATGGGGTCTGCAGTAAACGACTTGTGACAAACCGAGTTCAGCCAGCTTCCTCTAAGATATTAGTGGTTAATGGTGATACAGTAACCACACTGATAACAACAGTTATCTCCCGTGCATTTGTCAGTTCCACTCTAATAGTCCTACGATTTTCTTGTGATGTAGTACTTCTGGATGGACCCATAGAGAAATGTGACATTTTGTTATCCTTAATCCGTCGTGTTACAACTTTTTTTAAAGACAGTTCACTATAGCCAACTGTATAAGTTCTTACAGACTTCTGATCAAAGAATTATCTCGTTCTTTCCCCAGTCAAAAGCAGCGTCCTGCAGATTTGTTTCTGTATACGTTCTATTCCAAAGCTTCTCTAGTACGAAATCATTTCAGAATTTTAGCTGTTACCCATTCCATGACGAAAGCGCCTTAGGTATATAAACTCGCTTTGGAGTCTTTTCATCATATCACGTTCTCAGTCTAAAAAACAAGAACCTTACTAATCTTCAGGACGGTCCTTCTAGAGGCACGTCTCAAATAAAAGCGTTCTTCTAGATGAGTTGCTAGCAACAGATCCTTTTTGAGGGCGGCAAGAATATTCACTGAGACAATAAAAACAATGGTAAATCTATATTCGGTAACTAACTGTGACAAGATTGTGCAATTTGGCGAATGACTGCATTTGTCGCAGCCCATTTAAAATACAATATCAATGAACTGAAGAAGCGACGCACAATTAATCTTATCGATGTCTCACAGATACTGGTTCTAGAAATTAGTCGTCTATAATTTCCATAAACGATTATAAATATTCTTACGGCTGGAAAGTAGCAGCCCAGCATCTGGAGCCCTTTATAAATGAGAAGGCTTCTGTGTTCGTGTCTTTGTCTCCAGCGGCCTATTCATGGGCGATCTCTGCGGCTCCTTTTACCGTTATCTGGAGCGGAAGGGTAAAGAGAAGCTACGGCTGAGCAACTCTTAAGGTCTTACTACGTAATTTTCGCTGGGAATTTCACGATGCGCCAGTGAAACTGGGTTCCTTTTACAGCCTCAAGCAATGAGGCCGCAGTCTTCCCCACCCCACATGCTACAGCCTGTTCTCGGCGTCAGCACGCTAAATTAGACAAGCGAGACATTGAAGTCCAACACAATAAGCCAGAAAACGTCCTTATTTGCTTCTAAGACATGAATGTACTATAATTTTACTCTTAAATTGTAGTGGCTTAGTTTTGTTCAAATAGTGAACAAGTAACTATTATTACATAATTTTACTAAAACGTAATTTTTTCTTTAGATGGAAACACCGAAAGTGGACACCTGGTTTTCGCGGTCGAGTTTTACCGATTCAACTAATCGAATACACCTGACGAAGAGAGTCAAATTTCTTGCTGAATGAGATTTTCACTCTGCAGTGGAGTGTGCGCTGATATGAAACTTCCTGGCAGATTAAAACTGTGTGCCCGACCGAGACTCGAACTCGGAACCTTTGCCTTTCGCGGGCAAGTGCTCTACCATCTGAGCTACCGAAGCACGACTCACGCCCGGTACTCACAGCTTTACTTCTGCCAGTCCCGAGTTCGAGTCTCGGTCGGGCACACAGTTTTAATCTGCCAGGAAGTTTCATATCAGCGCACACTCTGCTGCAGAGTGAAAATCTCATTCTGGAAACATCCCCCAGGCTGTGGCTAAGCCATGTCTCCGCAATATCCTTTCTTTCGGGAGGGCTAGTTCTGCAAGTTTCGCAGGAGAGCTTCTGTAAAGTTTCGAAGGTAGGAGACGGATACTGGCAGAAGTAAAGCTGTGAGTAGCGGGCGTCAGTCGTGCTTCGGTAGCTCAGATGGTAGAGCACTTGTCCGCGAAAGGCAAAGGTCCCGAGTTCGAGTTTCGGTCGGGCACACAGTTTTAATCTGCCAGGAAGTTTCATATCAGCGCACACTCCGCTGCAGAGTGAAAATCTCATTCTGGAAACATCCCCCAGGCTGTGGCTAAGCCATGTCCCCGCAATATCCTTTTTTCGGGAGTGCTAGTTCTGCAAGTTTCGCAGGAGAGCTTCTGTAAAGTTTGGAAGGTAGGAGACGGATACTGGCAGAAGTAAAGCTGTGATTACCGGCCGTGAGTCGTGCTTCGGTAGCTCAGATGGTAGAGCACTTGCCCGCGAAAGGCAATGACCCGAGTTCGAGTCTCTGTCGGGCACACAGTTTTAATCTGCCAGGAAGTTTCAAATTTCTTGCTCTTTATACATCCTTAGCGTGAAGCATTCTCGGCCGTGATACAGAGGGACGATTTGAACATACAGTCAAGCAGGACAACTTTGCTACGTAGGACAACTTCGTTGGTTTTTGAAAACGATTCTATTAGACGCTCTTCCAACTGCCTAAACTAAACGAAAGGGGCACCGTTGTCAGCATCACACGCATTCAACACTGGCCATCTTACGCATTTTCGGCACTGTCGCTTGTTTATAGGCCGTTATCGATGCTTTTCCTTTCTTCTTGGAAGAGACAATTTTTTGATAGTCTACAAAAGTGGCTCTCACTCCTCATTCGTTTATATTTCAATAAAGAATATTTTTTCGCTTAACATAGAATAAAATTGTCTTTCAAATAACTTTTCATTTGTAAATAATACGTTTCATTTAGATTTAATAATATCATTACCATTGTTTTACCAGAAACCTTAATGGAAACAAGGCAACTTCTATAACGTGGAAGTCTGTTATCTTATCAGTTTACTCCGTCTTTTTTTCTCTGAGCACGGGCTTTCAGTTTTGTTATACATCGTTTCCAGATACGAGATGCATTTAGGCCAAGCCGAAAGAAGGCAAGTATCAAAATTATGACGAAATTACAATGCAACTTTCTGGCTCTACATCCGTTAGTAACGAATTTATCAGTGGAACGTAGCTGAAAGATACAATATTTCGTTCCCAATCACTGAAAACAAAATGCAGGATTTCTATTCAACGGAAACGGGTCACCAGACTGCATTGAACAATAATGAGGAAGAAGAGAGTCTCAATCAAGTCCTTTTCTGTTCTATTGAGGCGGAGTGTTCGAGATTTCATACTATCAGATAACTGTCAGACGTAAACAGTTTTTCTCCCGAAACAGGGCTTATAAACCTTTATTCTATGTGAAATCTTTGTGTACATGACTGACCTTCCTGGTAACGAAATCTGGGAATATTTATCTCATCATATGAAAAATTAAGATTTTTCTTTTTCCTGCATTGTCATCAGTTGAATCCAGAGAACATTGACTTGATTTCATCGGATAATCTTCTTATGCTCCTAAAAAGGTTATTTACGAGTCACTTTGACACCAGTAATTTAAACAGAAACCTGTATGTTCCCCCAAGCGGTGATGAATATGTGAAAGTTTTATTATAATTATTTGAGTAATATAATAACTAAACAGTTGGCAAGAGTATGATAGGAAAAAGAATAAAAGTTGAAAATTTAGGAACAAAGCAGGTTCGCAGGGAAACGGAGGCAATGTAGCCCCTTCCGTACAATGTGGAAAAAACCTCGTCACATATCTTGATGGAGGGTTGCCTTCCTACGCAGGGGCAGTGCATATCGGAAGGACGTTACGCGTAATGAAAGCAAGTTTCACTGGTATTGAGACGAACACATTCATATCGCCTAGAGGACGACGATGGACGTATTCACCTGTGGCTTTGTTGGAAGGAAACGGCCTGGAACTAGCTTGAAGTAACTTACGATAATCTAAATTAGGACTGCCAGATCGTAATTCATCCCCTTCGTCTTCCTTCATACGAGTTATGAGTATTAATCTCAGCATTTCCTCACTCGCTTGCCTGGTGCTGATGTTTTATCACGAGGAAAATATCACTACATTATATGCCTTTGATAACTGCGAATATGTGCTTTCAGTGTCAATAACACTAGGCAAGTCAACAGGAGACCTCCTTCATGATAGGACGACAAAATTTTTACGTAAAACTGTCAGCTGCACATTATAAAATACGATTTTCAACAGGTAAAGTCAGTTGTTGAAATAGGATTAGAAACATCACAATTATTATCAGTATATCTAACGCTGTAGTTACTCAACATAGAACCTAGATTTTTCTCTTCTCCTGCTGTGATGTTAGCAATACAAACTACTCATATTCCTATAGTTAAATCAGGCGGGTGAGCTGTGTTATTTCCCGCGTATTCGCTTAATAAATGCACAGTTCTGGCTCCTGAATTACAATGAGGGAAATGACGGAACAAAAGTCATGGGATACGTCCTAATAGGATGCCTCCTAATATCGTGTTGAAACTCCATTTGCCCGGCGTAGTGCAGCACCACATCTACATCTACATCTACATCCATACTCCGCAAGCCACCTGACGGTGTGTGCCGGAGGGTACCCTGAGTACCTCTATCGGTTCTCCCTTCTATTCCTGTCTCGTATTGTACGTGGAAAGAAGGATTGTCGGTATGCTTCAGTGTGGGCTCTAATCTCTCTGATTTTATCCTCATGGTCTCTTCGCGAGATATACGTAGGAGGGAGCAATATACTGCCTGACTCTTCGGTGAAGGTATGTTCTCGAAACTTTAACAAAAGCCCGTACCGAGCTACTGAGCGTCTCTCCTGCAGAGTCTTCCACTGGAGTTTATCTATCATCTCCGTAACGCTTTCGCAATTACTAAATGATCCTGTAACGAAGCGCGCTGCTCTCCGTTGGATCTTCTCTGTCTCTTCTATCAACCCTACCTGGTGCGGATCCCACACTGCTGAGCAGTGTGGGACTCAACAAGTCCTTAGAGATACCCTGCAGAAATATTGAGCCAAGCTTCCTCTACAGTCATCCACAATTGCGAAAGTGTTGCCTGTGTAGGAGTTTGTGAACGAACTGACCTCAGTATAATGTCCCATAAATGTTTGGTGGAATTCACGTCGGGTGACCTGTATGGTCAAATAATTCGCTCCAATTGTCCAGAATATTCTTCGAACCAAACGTGAACAATTGTGGCCAGGTGACATGGCGCATTGTCCTCCATAAAAATTCCACAATTGTTTGGTAACATGATGTCCATGAATGGCTGCAATTGGTCTCCTAGTAGCTGAATACTACCGTTTCTAATCAATGATCGGTCCATTTGTGCAAACACAGCCCACATCACTATGAAGACACCATCAGCTTGTACAGAAACGTGGGTACATGGGCCACTCGAATCATATTATCAGCTATTACCAACTGAAACCGGGGCTCGTCTGACCACGAACGGTTTTCCGATAGTCTAGGAACCAACCGATATTGTCACTAGACCAGGAGATGCGCTGCTGGCGATGTTGTGCTTTTAGCAAAGGCACTCGCGTCAGTCGTCTGTTGCCATAGTCTATCACCGCCAAACTCCGCCGCACTGTCGTAAGGTTCGTAGTACGTCCCACATTGATGTCTGCGGTTATTTCACGTTTGAGCAAACGCCGCTTTCCTGAGTCGCTAAGGGAAGACCATCGCCCAATGCTTTGTCCGTATTGAGAGGTTATGCCTGAAATTTTGTATTTCCGGCCCACTCTTGACGCTGTGGATATCGAAATATTGAATTCGCTAATGATTTCCGAAATGTAATGTCCCGTGCGTCTGCCTCTACTATTCCGCGTCCAAGGTCTGTTAATTCCGTCGTGCGGCCATAATCAAGTCGAAAACCTTTTCACATGGATCACCTGAGTACAAATGGTAGTTCCAGCTATGTACTGTCCTTTTATTGTTTGTGAATGCTGTAATACCGCCATGTGTATATGTGCATATCGCTGTCCCACGACTTTCGTCAGCTCAGTGCATATGAAGTACTGAGGAAACTGAAGCAGATGGAATACAATTATGCTACTAAATTCCTTATATGCTTGGATGCACAAAGTGCCTTTCAGGTTAACCAATTCATGTACCCTGCCGACAAACAGTTCCAGATGATCAAAGGGCCCTTTTTACAACTAGAGGGGCAGAGGAAGCAGGTTTCATTGTCTTGAGCAATGTTGAAGAATTAGAAACTGAGGGAAATGAAACAGCAGATGAAGCATCCAAGAACGCATTCATGCCAAGTACAGCTGCATAATGTTCTCAGCCCTAAAATTAAATGAAGTTGTTGTTTGGACACAGGATCTTACTTCAGTGGCAAGTGAAGTGGCTATGTGCAAGGGACTAATATCTGCAGTTGTTGTAACAAACGATACGGACGTGTAGTTCAACTTACCGGTACTGAAGCGGAATGCAAAACTTTTAACGCACTGGTAGACAAAGGACAGTTGTATGACGTTTTGACTCCTCCTCCGGCGAGAGAAACCACCAGTGTGCAGCGCGTGTAGTGTGCGGTTATCAGCAAATATATAAATAAATGTCAGTACACAGTATTGTAACGGAACGTGTTTCAAATCAAGAAGTAAGTTATGTCAACATCTACGTATGTAGAATTTTTGTTTTCACGGTTGATGGCTTATCCTATTATTCCATACATAATACTCCGTTACATTATTTTAGCTACAGTGAAGTTATAGTGTCGGTATCTATATTTTAATGAAAGACTTTACGACATGATTGTAAACTGAGTCTTGTTTCTTTTGCTCCTGTCTGAAGGCATGGCTGTAGATGATGAAAACAGTTCAGAGTGAATGAGATTACTATTCCATATTTTACTTTTTCAAAAGTAGTTATAAACGTTTTAACGTCTTTCATCTATCATTACGTAGCAAAGCTCGCCGATGATCATGCTATCGGGAGTCCTGCCCTCAAAAACAACTTACAGGAAACTGCCGCCTGCTAGAGTCGAACAGTTCATAGAAGAGCTCCGTTAACTAGTGGCTAACAGTAACAATAATGACGATCAGTAACCACGGGGAGCCCCCAGTACCTCTGTCACGTATGTACAGTCGTGCTCTAAACTATCCGAACGACCTGAATTGCATTTCGCCTGATTCGCATGCAACCCACATAACGCAGCCGTCTAGCAGGTCCTCTAATCGCCCCTTGGTATGGTCGTTTGACTATTGAAAATGGTTCCAACAAGTCACCACTAGAAAACACTGCTCTGTATCGCAATAACTCAAGATGTAAAGTAATACCATAATACTACAAATACCAGCGAACACCTTATCACAGATAATAGTGTCCTTAAGGCTTGTAAGCTCACATTTGTTAAAATAAATGACATACCTGAAATGTTACCACCCTCATTATTACGTCAGATAGGTAATGCACGTAGTAAGTTCGTCGTTCATGATTTCCTCTTCAAAGTAACTTACCGTACTTATTATTGAACACAAAGACATTAAAAATTTAAGTTATTCCCGAGGAGCTAGTTGAGAATATGCATGAACTTCAAATGACATGACGAATCATCTCGTTCTGCATATGGATTCCAACCCAGGTCATGCAGACTAAGGGAAGACTTCGTTACTGACGGAAGCTAACAGTCATTCCTGATTAGGCTTACAGGGAATGATATACCTCGATTTTACACAGTATCAGTAAGCAAATATTAACTTTAAATTACATAACACACAACATTTTTAACGGACGCGAATTCCTACAGAGCACCTATTGTCCCTGTTAATGAACTACGAGAGATGTCAAATATTGCTTCTTAACAAGTAACTTATTTGAAATGCCATAAGGTAAAGCTTTGTGTTGGACAGGGATTCGAACCCAGAACATAATCTGATAGATATCGAACAACAATCTACTGTGACATTTCGGATTTTCTCGGCTGTAGCTAGATGTTTTAACTGAAATGACGAGACGAAACATTAATTTGTTCCTTCTCAGGACTTCAATCCGGCACCTATCGCTGTTATACTCAAGAGAAAACGAACGTTAAATGTGTGTTTGTTGCACCAGCAGCGACATGTGAGCATGTTCGAACTAGAAATAATTTGACGTACAGTTCAGTGCTGACTGGGAATAGTGCTCCACACATATCGTTGTTGACTTCTCACAAAGAGACGTCAGATACCGAATTTTCTCCAGCAGCAGTTCGGAATAACATCTTGAACTTACAGTGAGCTCGCAAATAGTTCTGTGTCTCACTGGGAGCCAAAAACGTGACATATCGTTAGTGTTGACAACGAATGAAAATTTCCAGGAGTGTATTATCAACAATACACTTTTTCTCAACTGTACAAAGTACCCCTGCGTTTATCTGCTGTTTGGACCTCATGAGTCTCTCGTGCACATAACGTATAAATGACTAGTTAAAATGACTACAATCCACAACAACATGTAAGAAATGATCCTCTGTGCGTGACTTGTTGTTCCAAATAGTTTGTTGGTGACTTCTGAAACAGTCTATATACGTAGAAACATGAATGGCGCCTTGCTAACTACTGGCAGGCAATATATTTTACCATCACACATAAAACGAACGGCAAAACGGGGAAGGAACAGCGCTGTGTAGGTGCTATTTTGTGTACAATTTTTAAGTGTAAAACATCATGGACAACGCATTGTATGCTGACCTAATTGTTTACACACAGTGATAAATTCAGTGACTCCCATAAGCTCTAAGTTTTTCACTTTACAAGGAACTATTCTTCATATATGAGTATTCCAATTGCACTAATATGTATGTAAATAATCATACATCATAATTTATCTATTGTTGATAAATTAATTTACAATATACCGAGTACAGACGCTGCAGAAAAAAATCAGCGTTGGGACATTCAGTAATTAGATTTTCTGTCTAGCTCTTCACTCTATTCACTTCTGAAGCGAATCAGTAATAATACAATGTGACTGTAAAACAGAGTAGAACTCAAAAGCTTCAAGAAAAGGATATAATGATATAGTTACGTAGTTTTTAAATATGTTAGATAAATATTTACGTTACCTGAAACTGCAATGCACGTAAGGACAGTTGTGGCATACACTGCGCTACTTGTTTCAGTTTCCAGGTCACACGGACACGCGCGCGTTGTGGAACAAGTAATCCCCGATAGCCGGTTAGGACTTCGACGATGCACCTGGCCAGACCGCACGAGGTTTACCCTGAAAATTATCAGCGAGCTACCTAACGTATAACGTACAGTCATGCTCAAAAGAATTGTATTTCGCCTGATCCGCATGCAACCCACTTAAAGCAGCTGTCTAGCAGGTCCTCTAATCGCTCCTTGATACAGTAGTTTGACTATCGAAAATGGTTCCAACAAGTCACCACTAGAAAACACTGCTCTGTATCGCAATAACTCAAGATGTAAAGTAATACCACGATACAAGAAATATCAGAGAACACCTTATCACAGATAATACTGTCCTTAAGGCTTGTAAGCTCACATTTGTTAAAATAAATGACATACCTGAAATGTTACCACCCTCATTATTACGTCAGATAGGTAATGCACGTAGTAAATCGTCGTTCATGATTTCCTCTTCAAAGTAACTTACCGTACTTATTATTTAACACAAAGACATTAAAAATTTAAGTTATTCGCGAGGAGCTAGCTGAGAATATGTACGAACTTGAAATGACAGGACGAACCGTCTCGTTCTGCATATGGATTCAAACCCAGGTCATGCAGACTAAGGAAAGACTTCGAGATTGATGAAAGCTAACAGTCATTCCTGATTAGGCATACAGAGAGTGATATACCTCGATTTTACACAGTATCAGTTAGCAAATATCAACTTTAAATTACATAACACACAACATTTTTAACGGACGTGAATTCCTACAGAGCACCTATTGTCCCTGTTAATGAACTTCGAGAGATGTCAAATATTATTTCTTAACAAGTAACTTATTTGAAATGCCGTAAGGTAAAGCTTTGTGTTGGACAGGTATTCGAACCCAGAATATAATCTGATAGATATCGAACAACAATCTACTGTGACATTTCGGATTTTCTCGGCTGTAGCTAGATGAAATGACGAGACGAAACATTAATTTGCTCCTTCTCAGGACTCCAACCCGGCTCCTATCGCTGTTATATTCTAGAGAAAACGAACGTTAAATATGTGTTTGTTCCACCAGCAGCGACATGTGAACGTGTTTGAACTAGAAATAATATGACGAAGAGTTCAGTGCTGACTGAGAATAGAGCTCCACACATATCGTTGTTGACTACACACAAAGAGACGTCAGCTACCGAATTTTCTCCAGGAGCAGTTCGGAATAACATCTTGAACTTACAGTGATCTCGCAAATAGTTCTGTGTCTCGCTGGGAGTCAAAAACATGACATATCGTTAGTGTTGACAATGAATGAAAATACATTAAAAATCAAAATTATTGTCCACCAGCAGATAAGCCACTCCAGACTTCATTGTGGTTCAACCTAACGTCTACTTGATAGAGAAGGATTATCATTTTTAATGTGAATTTCAGACCGTAATGCCATTATATCTTCTTCAATTGGTGTAGACATAAGAGAATGGAATGAGTTTCAGCCAGTCTATAATCATTGTCCGACGTCGGAATCGAACCCAGACCATACATATATGAACCTATCATCAGCTCAACAGACCACCAAGACCTGTTCTTTGTGGCTCTCTTTTCTGTCATAACGCCCTTGCGCTACACTGGATGAGAATTCTGATACAGAGGCTCCCTGTAGTAATATGCAGCATGTTCAGTAAATTCATTTACTTGGTTGTCTGAATCACCACGAACTAGATGGGTAGCTGCCTAAGCTACCCAGTGCATACATTCGTCTCTATTTTGTAATCACCAAAATAAGATCACGTAACTGCCACCTACGCAGAACTGCCAACAGTGTAGGATTAAGACATTTAAATAGAAAGTGTTCCTTTCCACTTGCGCTACGCTATTGCGCTATCTGTTTGTTGAAAATATCGTGCAGTGCAAAAGAAAAGGTCTCTTAGAGGTCTAGACCAGGCCATATGCATTAGCTGACAGCGCTGTGGAATGCAGAAGTTCTGGAGGCTTTTTTTCTGAGTTCTGGAGCTGTTGTAGCTATGTGTCAGGTGGTAGCATAATGGAAAGTGTCGCGACTCGTAGGTAAGATGTCGGGAGTTCGAGAACATACATTGCTACATTTTTGACAGCTCTAACTCAGAACAAGTTTTCTACATGCATGTAATCAATAAACCGCTCGTGTATTTTCAGACTGATTTAGATAACATCAGAGAACTCGCATAGATCGTTGATGATTAATTTATCTCTCATGTTTGCTATTGTTTTAACAACACTAAAAGAAACCTTACAAAAATTGTGAGCTGTATTATAAGAAATGAAATAAATTTACCCACAATAACCTTACGACGAAATTCTGTCTTAATAAAACTGAGTATCTGTACACAAGCGTGGCTCTATTGACACGAATTAGTAAAATAACACTCACTTAGATTTTGATTGGGGTTGTGTTTAATTGGTATGTTGTGTCATACTCAAGATGTATGTAAATGTGGTATTTCATAAATAAAGTTATGCATTCCTAGAAACCCAAAATTCGCTTGTCAGCAGCGGAAACATGCCTTACCTGTTGTAGCATTGCAAGTGTTTCAACATTGGTCTATGAGCTGAAAGTATATTCTTGCAATAGCCTTATCGATGTTGGATCTGACTGCCTGTAGCTCTTTCACAGAAGGGATTATAACGCTACAGTCTGTGAGACTGGAACTGCGCACCATAACAGCCTCTCTTCTACAGGTGAGACCGTTACCATAGAGCTGGCGAAGAAGTATGTGTTTTATGTTCCTCTTACTAGATCAATAGTGGCTAGAATTCGTAAACTGGTACTTAAAGGACGAGGACGAGATTAGTTGCGATTTCCACTTGCAACGCCTTTCCTGCGCTGAATACCGTAAATTTACAATCTTTTGGTACACCTGAAGTGATAATAACTCAGATTATTCAACGCAAATGACAGGTAAAATCAAGTGAACTTCGAGGCTTAATTCCGTGCACACCAGGAAGTAACTGGTCGATCACAGAGTTGCCAAACATACGTTGCCTTGTTGTCAAATCTCAGTTACAGTCACAGCAGGAAGGAGACGAACCGATGTGATCCTACAGCAGGCTAGGAAGTAACCATAGCTGGTGTCACTAAGTCGCGGCTGCTGCGGCCTGGGATACGTAATGCGTCTGATTCGCATTTCTGTGTCTAGGTTTAGGGACTGAAGCGTAGTTACTAACAATATTTAGAACTGATTGCAAACTAAGCATCATAAATCAGTAACTCTCATAGCTCTTTTTATATTTCTTTCGTAAGTGTGCTCAAAAGTAAGAAACTCATTCACAGACGTATTCGTGCCATGCCGACAGTAGTGCACAACAAACAAATGCAGCCCGATGTGTCCGACCGCTTCTAGGCGCTTCAGTCTGGAACCGCGCGACCGCTGCGGTCGCAGGTACGAATCCTGCCTCGGGCATGGATGTGTGTAATGTCCTTACGTTTGTTAAGTTTAAGTAGTTCTAAGTGCTATGGGACTAATGACCTCAGATGTTAAGTCCCATAGTGCTCAGAGCCATTTTTGAACAAACAAATAAAAATAAAAAAGAATGTGTGTGTGTGTGACAGAGAGAGAGAGAGATTGAGAGAGAGTGAGATAAAAATCAAAAATGAATGAGAGAGAGACAAAAAATTGTTGTAAAGAAACTCAATCATGGTATGTAAAGAAATCTTTCATTAAAATGAAACGTTCCACATCATTACGAAATATCGTATTCACGATCTATGAAACAAAAATTAATCGAATCTAATCTAATATAATCATATCATATTGATGACTAGCCATGAAGAGGTATGAATTACCGTAATTTTTGCCAATACCAGTAACCAAATCAAAACTTGAAAATAAAAGACGACAATTTTTATAAAAAGTTGGACTTCTATCAAGACCCTTTCGTCCCTGTTAACTAACCACGAAAGGTGTCTGATATACCTCCATTCTGAAGTGACAAAGTGTGCATGCATTTAAAGATGGAGTGCATGATGTGAAGTTCTGCAACGGAGATACGAACCCAACAAATAATCGGATTGTTGACTAAGTAAAATCAAATGTTACGCAGCGGTTTTTCTCTCCAGCTGCTAGGAGTTTGAATCTAAAATAAGGAAGAAAAATTTTGTGCCTAAGCGACAATGGAACTGCACACCTACCGTGCATCCACGAATTTAGCTTAAGTATCAGTTGCTTACTCACCAACAGTAAGATGTGTGCGTGTTTGACTAGAAATAACGACATCTATTGCGATTATTGGCAACACATGAACAGACATTAAAAATGCACGCTAATTTTCACTAGCAGGCCGTTGTCCACGTGACAGGGCTTGATATGAAATTATGAATATTTTGGTACTGGATCAGGATTCGGACCCACATGCTTACCTTTGGGGGAGACCTAGAGAAGATTGCAGTCTGTGGAAAAGGAACGAAATGATTGAACTATACTGTTCCGAGAGATTCAGATCCTCGAAAGAGGAGATACGAATTCGACTCATAGTCCAGCACTAAATTTTTCAACGTCTCTAGTTCAATCAATTACAAGTAAAATAAGAGCCCTGTTCCTTTAAATGGCTATCAGTTCATGAAATAAAATAAAATTTTCTAATGTAAGTAAGATTACTGGTGACTGTATTTCTGTTTACCATGACTTCCGCTATGTAATTTCCCAACGTAAGCCGGCTCTGCCCAGTTGGTAATGAAGGAACGTGATGTTTAATGCAGATTCTGGATTATAACGTCTTTCTCTTGAGGTTACCAGAAGTACAGTAAATCTGTTTGTGTCTCTTAAAATTAAATGACTGAACCCACGCATTGCTCCTGTGATAGTTCGTTCCACCCGGCCATTATGGCCACATTTCCCAGGCCCAGGAGTGTGCTGTAACAGATGATGTGCTTAGCTTACAAAATTAGCCACGGTGGAGAAAAACGCGAGTCTATTAAATGGTTACGTAGAAGCAAGTTTTGACGCGGAGATTATGCTATTCTCATGTCGGCAGGATGTAAAGACTCTTCTAGGCATCATAGGCTCGATGTGAATCCATTTTGAAATATTCACAAATTCAGCAAAATTTCTTAGTTCGAGAAAATCCACTGGGAAATGTGAAGTCACCGGATAATTCGATTATTACCGTCATTATTTTCATCATTTTCTTCATACCGCTGCTGGAACATTGTACTTGAAGGCCATTTGATGCCTTTTGGTCACTATAGAAGTAGTTTCCCAAGAACGTGTACTTTTCCTGTCTACAGAATCCTTTTCATGTTAATATCAAACGTCAGCAATTACTCGTAGATTACATTAAAACTAAAGTAATTGATGAAGACGTACTTGATAACAAAAACGCACTGCCTTTCTTCATTTACTTGCGCCTAGGAATGGCTGTCGAGTACTGCCAAACCAAAAGGCAACAGACCTTACTGCCTTCCGATATATGTCGCTGTCAGTTCTTCCATATGATTTGGTGGGCATGACCTGCTTCAAATTGTGTAAGACAGACAATGTTTTAGAAAATCAATTGTTTTCGTTTGCAATAAACAGAACGATTTTCATTCTAAGCTATCCAAGTCCAAGGTTTAGCAATATTAGCTCAAATTTAATAATCGCTTCTGTAATGTAGAAAAGTATTTCACAGTTGCAAAACTCGGATCCGACTCATTGACCTTACACTTGGTCGCTGACCATAATTTCTAGTTCAGAGTGACACCAGATTAAGTAACCTAATGTAGCAAAGACTGTTTCCCAGTGCTCTTTCTCACCGGAAAATACGCAATTCATTCATTTGGCTCCATAAGCACACTGTAACAGTAATTTCTGTGTGTATGCAGAGCACACGGATTGTAGAATTTAGTGGTGCCCTCTCCTCCACTTCTGTATACAATATGCCTCACCTAAACGGCCCTTTATCATTACAGGCCCTGGGCAGTGCAACATCATACTGACAACAGTAATGTAATTATACTGACAACCTGGCAGTTCGTTTTACCTGATTTTGTAATCATTTAAATAAAACAACATGAGCTTCCAGTGGGAGACATTTCGTCCCCCTTTTCCTTCTGTGAAATTTGTCAGCAAGCTTTCTTCCTTCCAGCCGGCCGCGGTGGTCTCTCGGTTCTAGGCGCGCAGTCCGGAACCGTGCGACTGCTACGGTCGCAGGTTCGAATCCTGCCTCGGGCATGGGTGTGTGTGATGTCCTTAGATTAGTTAGGTTTAAGTAGTTCTAAGTTCTAGGGGACTGATGACCACAGCAGTTGAGTCCCATAGTGCTCAGAGCCATTTGAACCATTTTTTTTTCTTCCTTACAACCAGCGAAATGCGGCAGAGTACGGCCGGTAAACGATTCACAAACCACGATTTATTGCCGTTAAGACGATTACTTTAAGTATTGTCGTAGCTAAAGGAATTTAGTTTCGTCTTAAATCGTCTCAAGCAGCAACGTCCACAGACATCTCAAATAGGAAAAACCTCATTATCGAGGTACGAAAGTTGTGAAACAAACTTCCCACAGTTAATGTCAAGTTGATCTTTTCGTCTGATAGCACTGGGTAAGTATTTTGTGTAAGAGGTACCACAAGTAGTGTTCCTTCAGCTGTGGTTGAAACAAACTAAGGCGAATCCATAATATTGTAGCTAGATTGTGTATCCTTGTCTTCCTTGAGTAGGCGTTGGAAGGCGTTTGCACACACGTATACAATCCTATGAATACCTTTAACGCTATAGTTAATGTTTCTCTCATAAACTACTTTTATTTTTATTTCTTCTGGGTCTTCAGCGCCCAATATGAGTTGTAGATACAATCATAGAACAATAAATTGACCGCCGAGTCGCTCACATAAGGTGGACAATACAATCGCGCTCCTCTTATAATCCTATGTCCGGCAATATGCTCAATCTGGCAACATAGTAGACTGCGGCACTTCCCAGAGGAAGTCTTGACTTCAGTCTCAGTACCCTACTCTTGACTACCACCGTGGTCTTGAGGTAAATCGAGAGATTAGCTAATATGACCTCTGGCGTCCAAAAGCATTCATCGACAAAATTTTTATCGCCCCTTCACTCTCGGTGCTGAAGCTATGGTGTAATTCAAGCGAATCTAAAATGTATTTCGCTTTCTGTCACACTGGTAATAATAGTTTGGTTCAACAATGTTTTAGTGAAAGATTTCTCTCCCGACCATCTGCCTCTGAACACCCAGGGCCAACACCCGGCATCATGGTGAGGGGAGCGATCTCCTACACTGGCCGTACACCTCTGGTGATCGTCGAGGGGACACTGAATAGTGCACGGTACATCCAAACCGGCATCGAACCCATCGTTCTACCATTCCTAGACCGGCAAGGGAACTTGCTGTTCCAACAGGACAATGCACGTCCGCATGTATCCCGTGCCACCCAACGTGCTCTAGAAGGTGTAAGTCAACTACCCTGGTCAGCAAGATCTCCGGATCTGTCCCCCATTGAGCATGTTTGGGACTGGATGAAGCGTCGTCTCACGCGGTCTGCACGTCCAGCACGAACGCTGGTCCAACTGAGGCGCCAGGTGTAAATGGCATGGCAAGCTGTTCCACAGGACTACATCCAGCATCTCTACGATCGTCTCCATGGGAGAATAGCAGCCTGCATTGCTGCGAGAGGTGGATATACACTGTACTAGTGCCGACATTGTCTATGCTCTGTTGCCTGTGTCTATGTGCCTGTGGTTCTGTCAGTGTGATCATGTGATGTATCTGACCCCAGGAATGTGTCAATAAAGTTTCCCCTTCCTGGGACAATGAATTCACGGTGTTCTTATTTCAATTTCCGGGAGTGTATTTTAATTGTGAGCCAGAGATGCTGTTCGCCTGAGAATGTTCAATTTCAGAGATAGAAATATAGTCAAATGATAGTCTTTATTGTTTTCTTAAGTCTATGTTTTTCCCGACGTGGATCGTTTATAGACTAAAGCATCCAGATATCTCGCTGCGTTTTGTACCGAAAACCTAGCACCTGATCTGAATCTAACATATCTACGAGGACGTCCTGCAGTAATTTCAACTAATTTTTATGGGAAAACTCTTAAAGCTTTTCAAATAAACTAACGTTATTAACATTTAATGTTTTCAAGATTTCAAAATGATAAAGAGTGGCAATCAGTCGTCGTTTCCGTACTAGCTTTATTAGAGCAGACTCCAGATTTCAGCTAGTAACAGCCATTGTCAGTGCAGTATTTCGGCGTTGTTACATATGCCCTAGTAAGTCTACACCTATTCTTCAGGCTCTAGTCACAGTTCATTGTGATCTTTAATGAACTGTGATAGAAGCATGAAAAACAAGTGTAGACATGTATAACAACTACTAAATACTGCACTAATAATGGCTAATTATTAGCCGAAATCTCGATCTAGTCTAATAAAGCTAGAACGGAAACGAAAGTTAAATCACAGTCGTGGAGCACATTTCACTTTTCTAGTCGAAGGCAATTTCATGATTAAATGTCTCGGTTAAGTACAACCAACATTCGTTAAGTAATTGAAAAAAATGCATTTTAACCACGAGGTCTTTATGTTAAAACTTGTAAGGTTAAAATAAACAATTGATGGTTAAAATGTATTTACTTCTAGGTAATAACATTCTACAGCTTTATTCTTCATGTCTGCATATTAGCGGGCCTCTGCTGCCAGAAGCTTCTGAATTGCAGTGTGTAACATGGCGACGTGTGCTTGACAAACAGCGTGCTCTAACCGTGTTTCGAATTCAAAGATTTTGTTCGCACATGGAACAATCTCTCCTTCAACATGATAATGCAAGACCATACTCGAGGGCAGCGACACCCGCAAAAATCCGAAGCCTTTGGTTCACTATGGTCGATTATCTTCCATAAAGACTCGACTTGGCCCCAACCGATTTTCATCTGTTTTCAAAACTTAAAGAATACCTTCGAGGACTTCATTTTGACAGTGATGAAGCGGCCCAAAAAGATGTATAGTTGGGCACCGTCAATAAAGTAAAACATACTACAGTGACGGTATCAAGCTACTGGTCACTGGTTGGGAGATATGAGTTCGTCGCCAGAGTTTGTATGTTGAGAAATACATATGTTAACACGAAGAATAATGATGCAAAATGTTCAAAACGTTTGTTTTATTTTAAAAGATTTAAGACCGTTCAAATAAAAAATTCGGAGCCATTACGTTTCACCATGACCTCGTAAATACAGGTTGACTTTTTTTATTTCAGAAAAATAATACTTTATTAATTCTTTTTGTTATTGTACTTCGATTTTTTTCTCTTAAAGACCATAAGGGCTTAATATACAACAAATGATTAAATAATGACAAGGCCAGAATTTATTCCTTTTAATAATTTAACGATGACTCCTCGCACAACCTTATACACGATCAACAACTACTTACTTAAATTATTATCCTATCCATAATCTTAGGAGCTATCTCTTCTGATTTTTATACAATAAGCAACTAAGCATAATCTTATAGTTACAAATCGATATGAACTTTGACGATAAAAACAACTAAACAAAACTGTGTAGCAAGAGAAGACCAGCATTTAGTATGCATTCTTCCTTAATGTAAATATTTTGTCATATTCGAGGTAGAGTTAACGAACCTTGCGTTCCAAATTATCTCTAGTCTTCTTACAAGAACTTATTCATCCCTTTCTGTTTAATTTGCTACATTTTCTATCAAATCGAGAACTGATAGAAATCAACTTCTAAAATAGGTATATACCCTTATCTTAATGAAAATTCAGAGGCCACATACTGCTTCCTGCCAATTTGTGAGGTCCTATATCAGTTTTCCCTTTACTTTAGCCAATCACTAATATCCATTACCTATTACACTAAACTTCCTCTCCGCATGCTCGACTTTTAAATGCTTTATAAGCTCCATGTGTTCTGTTTTATACAGCTTCTTGCACTCGATAGTATAGCTTCAGACAACGGAAGACCTTAACTATTTTATAGTGATCTCCAACGGATAACAGATAGCATTTGGAAGAAACATTTACGTTGTGGTTGCAAAACATCTGTCCTCAACGTTCCACGGAATATCTTACGTGTGCCAGTGTAAACTGTATAGGTTTTACCTACTTGGTCCTAAAAATCCGATAAACTATACCTAAACTTACTACATGACAATGTAAATACAATTTCACCAATGAATTAACACACCCCGCCATGAAGTTCAATACCTACACAGCTATTGTAACCACTTCACTCAATTATCTTGTACCTCTGGCTTTGGTTAATATATCTACAAATACTTTGTAGATATACAAAGCAAATCATAAGTAAACTTATCCCTTCTGATAGGCTCCAGAAGAACTTCAAATTTCGCTTGTTTCTTTCTGTTTCTTTTAGTTTTGATACCTGTCGTACATTTATCCCCCTGCAACAGATCTTTCACTGACCACTTCTTCTCTTTCTGTTTCGTATTGCATACTACCTATCTTCTTCTTCCAACTGTTACCATACAACAAGCTTTTATCAATTTATTATTACCTAATTCGTTATGATAAACGGTACTTCTACGTGACTAATGTCTTCGCTCACTGTAATTACAGATCCAATATTGGTCTTCAACACAATATCTTGACTCTTATTCGTCTGAAACAAGTCGATTAGGCCTCCCAGTTGCTTAGTTTCTTGTTCTTTCCGATTTCCTATTTTGTTTTGACTGAACGTGTAGTATGTTGTATTCCTTTGCCATAGAAATGTCTTTAGCTTGCGTTTGCTTCTAGGAACTGGACAATTCTCAACATCTTCTACTCAAATTTGATCGGGTCAAATACTCTTTTGACTGATAATATATCCCATAAATTTTATTTCACTACACCCAAAATGAGCCTTAGAAAATTTTATAGCCACTCTTTTGGCAGCTAATCTTTCCAACAGATCTTTCAGCATTGTTAGATGTTCATCAAAACATTGTGATACCTCTAATACTTCATTTACAAGAACAAATACTTTCTCTAGCAACTCCTCTCTCAAAGTGAAATCGAGGGCACATATGAACTCTGCAGCTGACACGTCCAAGTGAAACTGGTAACATCTACCTTCAAACAGGAAAGCTTTGTATTTACTTTACTCCACTGCAAGTTGGACCTGCCAGTAGCCAACGCTCATATCTAGAGCACTTGGGTTCTTACCGTTGTGAAATCTTACTATCATTTCCGCCACTGGAAGAGGTCGTCTATCTCTCTCTCTACTTCAATTATTTCACTGAGAATGCGAGCATATAACACTAACCAAATATCGACATGTGGTTTCTTCACCTTCACAATGAGGTATATAGAATCCAGCCTGTCAATTATACCCCAGGTAATTATTCTACTGATATACCTTTCTACTGCCTCCCTCACATTCAATGGTGGTTTATTTTTCAGCTTACACTTATAACCTTCTATTGTACCTGTCCCATCAATAAAAACCTCTTTATCACTTTTAAAACTTATCCTAAGTGACCTCTTTCGGTTTCTGACAATCCTGTCAAGCCATCGCGTTCATTTGCTCTTGATTTTACCAATCATTTAGCACTTTATGAGTGCTGAAACTTTATCATCAGAAATTTCTCTCTCGATAAGTAATTCGTCGTTTAAAGCTTGTTTCGCAACGTACCTTAAAAAGTACTTTAAGACCACTGTGATCCTGTGCTGCCCCAAGCATTGGGATAGGCTCATCGTTTGCCGGAACTTCCTGGATCAACGTAGGTCCGTTCACCTGACTATAACATTACTGTTACTTTATTATGAACCATATGGTTATCAATCCTGTTTTCACTGTTGTAACTATTTTGGTTGTTCCTTCCTCCCGTGTTACTTTCACTTTGTGCTATACTTATTTGTGCCGGATAAGTGGGATTTCTATAAGAATTAGTTTGACTCTGTTATCGTTCTGAAATTTACTTTTACTGTACTTACCATTATCTCCATTTTTATTCAAATCTACTTAGTTAACTACATTCGTTTCAGTCTTTTCCTTTGATTAGTGAAGATTAGCTGCTCCAGTACCTTTAATAAAAATTGGAGTTGCGTCCACTTATTCACATTAATATCCTCTGTACTTTTCAGGTAAGCCAGTCGGAGTGGCAAAGCGGTTCTAGGCGCTTCAGTCTGGAACCGCGAGACCTGTACGGTCGCAGGTTCGAATCCTGCCTCGGGCATGAATGTGTGTGTCGTCCTAAGGTTAGTTAGGTTTAAGTAGTTCTAAGTTCTAGGGGACTGATGACCTCAGATGTTAAGTCCCATAGTGCTCAGAGCCTTTTCAGGCAATCTCTTTATTAATACTTCTGTTAAATGCTGTTCACTAACTTCCTCATCAGTATATACATCCTAGTTGAGATGTTGCTCAACAAAACTCATGTACTCATCCCAACTGTCACTATATCCTGAGGACCATACAGCTGCCGCCCCAGCTTGCTCTGAGCATTCTCAGACCAATATTAGGTTTTGAAAGCTGCAGTAAAATTCTCTACTGTAATAAATTTTTCATTTTCAGCATGCCCTGAGTTGAGCATAGCCTTCCAAAGGATAATCATAAATCTGATACACCTACTTCATTCCCACGAGAATGGCAAAGAACTCAGGAAAGATTTAAAAAGAAAAATTGGAATGACAGCTCCATTTTGTTTAAAACGGTGCTTTTTTGTTAAAAAGTACTAGCAGCGCAGCACGTTTGTCATTTGATTGCTGAAATTAAGTGAGAGACTTAAGGCAGTATGGTTTTCATCAGGGCATTGTTGATTCTGGGAGTCCGGTTTTGACCTGGGTATAGCTGTCTTGCCAAACCAAGACTGAGAACGTCAGCTGGAGAGCTTCACTTCACGTAACTACTGAAAGGTCGGATGTAGAACAACGTTTTAAAGCAAATTATCGAGGGTACTTATAGCTGTTCAACTACTATTAGATCTTGAAAAGAATTTGAGTTATTGGTCTCTTCAAGGATACTGTATTCGCAGTTAATTGAGGTGAGAAAACCCCAACAACGCAAGTGCAGTTTTATGAATGCGTGAAAGATGATATTTGAAATAGAATAAGTTCCTATCAGTACACACTTATGGTAGTGGTCCAGTGCAGAACCACTTTCTACTTTCGTGGTGTCTTAGGAATGTATTGATTACCTAGAGTACATGTGTGATACTAGACAGCAGATTAAAGTATTGTAAAAAACAGCCGATGACGTACCTTCCAGCAGCCGGCATCACCAGCTACCAGTACCTTTCTCTCTTCCTTTCATCTACAACAATTTGGACAACGATGTACACGAAGATACCACAAATAAATTACATGAGCCTTTTAATTGATGTTTTTATCTCCTTATTGTTGACTGATGCATAAGGCTGATAGATATCTGTTTCCTTTTCTGGTGCCAACGCATCATAAATTTTGGCAGGTAATAAGTTCCTTGAAGAACATTCTGACGCCGCTGGATTGGTCAAGACTCAGTAACGTCTCCAGCCCATTAAATGGTCACCACGAATACTGGTCGTTAGCCCGCCAGACAAGTCGTTAATGAGAATAATCAGACCCATGTGGCGCAGCAACGGTACAAGAGTAATGAAGAATAGCATCAAAGTGTCGAGGAAATCCCTTTCTAAGGACAACTATGGATTTCCTGTGCAAGGTGTGGAGGACATAAAAGTGCAATATATCTGTACGTAAGTTACGATAGTGCACATACTGATCTGCTTCATGCATTGTTGTTATATGTTAAGTATTCCAATATATAATACGTAAATCTTCCCAGACACACTGTAGACTTGTAAACAGATTACATTTTACTGCAGGCATGTTGCAATAAATTTAAAATAGGTTTTCGAACAGTCGTTCGTATCTCTCCGTAAACGCCCGATACCTTTGTAGCAATGACGATCCACTATGTAGAATGTAGTAAGTTTAAAATCCATGTCATATATCATTGAATTGGGCAATCAGCTCAGCTGTGGTGGAAACTGAAGAAATGTACACCACATTACTAAAATTCTTCCAGCAAAAATGAAGAGTTTTTTTAGTCAAGTAACCTGATCATACAATACGCTTTCCTCGATCTATCACATGTTCCATAAATTTGACAGCTATCTATGGTAGCACGTCAACATCGAAACATATTAGGGGTCGATCACACTCGAACTAGAAGTTGACACACCTGTGATACAGTGGTAGAGTGTTCAGATTTTCTGTAAGAGTGGTGTTGCCTGATAAACAGTTCCATCGAGAGATCGGCTGACGTATACATACATCTCCGATTGCATTACATCGTTGTTCTTAATAACACAGGAATTGCAATGTCGTATTTATCCACTGTTACCACGCAGCGACTTTTAGGTAAAATGTCCTCACCAATTCTGGAATTACATAATGTAGTACGAGTACAGGTTGTACCGCAGGAAAGGCAACATATGGAAGTCCGGATCTGGTCATGGGTCGTGCACGAATAGTCAAAGCGGCCGCTGGTGTAAAGCGTCATGTCCTTATAATACTGATGGTTACCAGAAGTCTTAACTCCTCATGACGATGGCGCTGACACATATGGGTAGCACGAGAATTTTAACTCAGTGACAACTGAGTACATTTTTTGCATTTGACATCGAATTTATTTATGTTTTTCTGTTTTCATCAATTAATATTTTTTGTGTGAAACTTCCTGGCAGATTAGAACTGTGTGGCAGACTGTGACTCTAACCTGGGACCTTTGCCTTTCGCGAGCAAGTGGTTTACATTAATCTCCCATTTCGTAATCGACCTACTGGATTGCGATATAACTCACCGTGCTCGCATATGCCTAATGAAATTTGACAGTGTGTAAGGCTATCGTTACCGAAGGAAAATACCACATTGTTGGAAGAAAATGTGCAACAGACTGTTCTGATGGAAGAATCTATTCTAAACATAAGCTAAATACTAATGATAATTCTGGAATGGGTGGAATATAGTGTAATCGCTAATGGACCACATAGGAGGCAGACGGGTACCACGTAATATTTACTACAAAAATTACTGATAATACAAAGAAAACACTGATTAGCTAAAAAGGAGATGAGTAAACGGTCGCCAGCCCGCTAGGGCAATGAAACTCCAGGATCTTAAGAAAGGTAATGGAAAATAAATTTAAGCAAATAATCACTGACGCGGCAACATAAGGTTGTCACGCTTTTCCATAGCAAAATAGTTAACGAGAAAATAAATGAATTAGAAAGCACTGAGTTCGCAGTTACTTATTCTGAAAAACTTAATTCTGAAAGCAAAGTAAAATCGAGTTGCTGGTTACATAGATGGCAGGCTTAACTTAAACTCTGATACGTAAAAAAATTACTTTCAGTAACCTCAATGCAACATAATCCAAAATTTGGAGAAAGACAAGAAATTTGCTTTTGATTACTGAAAGACTGAGTTGAATTTACTTTGAGCTAATAGGCAAGTGATCCTACCTTTAATGTAACAACAATGTAGCAGAAGTCATAGAATAAATGAAATACCACACTATTAGTTTGTGCTGTATCTTCAGTTGTTAGTTTTGCCAGTGAAATTTTACGTCAGTCTAAGTGAATGATGTTAATACTAAAAATTGCAAGTTATTTAAGCCTATGTTATGAAATACAAGGATGAAGAGTTACTGAGGCAGAAAATTTTGTCTGAAACCGATGATTAGCAAGCACAAAAAACTGGGAGTAAATATTTAACCAATTTTCATATTCTTTCGACACTCGGTGATTGCATGGAAAGGAAAGAGACGCCTGGTAATAATATTTGAGGACAATGACAACACACGTGCCCTACAAGTTTCAGCTGTTGCGGGTTATCGTTCAAGTTAGTCATACTTTGTGAAGGAAATGTCACTGGGTAAAGCCTAAGTAAGTTTACAATTTTTCATTTAATAGTCTTACGATGCTGTAGTTGTGCGGATGACGAAGAATGTAGCCGACGACAGTGTTGAGCTGCCGCTGCTGCTCGATAAGAACCCTGAGTCGTCTGCAGAGCCATGGATGATTATGGGCCGGACAATAATTAGAATTTCAGCTTCCTCCGCCTGTCCACTCCTACCGTGCTCTCAGTACACGCGGGTTAACGAATTAGGCGCACCTACACTGGCGCGATCATAGCTGCACCCCGCGTCTGTGGAAGCGCCCAACAACTTCCGCACTCCATGACTCAAACTGCTCTGCCTCTTCTGTGCTCGCGACGCGACAGAGATTGTCCATACGCCAAGATAAACAACGGTACAGCTGCTGCCATTTCATCGTTGTTATCGATACATTTAAATGTTCCCTTGGCTACTACCCAGCAATTTATAATATTTTTTATTATTTTTACAATCAGTTATATACAATTAGAAATAAACACACAATTACAGTGATTACGTATTAAAATATAGTTTCTGTAATAAAGGTTACAGATTCAGAATCAGAAGTACAGTACAAGTTAACAACGGATATTAACCAACGGGTAATATTGAATGCTGCAGAAGGCATTTCTTCTGCATTTTCGATACAGACTACATTTATCGTCTGCCAACTTATTTCGCGTGCTGTGGTATGCGGAGACACTGAAAGCACCACAGTAGAACACAGAAGCAGCTTCTAAGTTGATGTAATCGGCCAGTAAGAAGCACTACAATTCAAGTTTTAGTTATCGATTATTGACTTATTAGCCAGCTTTGGTGACTTGCACATGGTCGACGACCTTACGATTTGGCATGAAACGAGGTCTGGCAGCCACGTTGCACGCGAGAATGTGAAAAGTGTTCATATGTAGTAAAAAAAACTAAGAAATCGGCCCGTATATGTCATTTGCTATCTTGGAAAACTTAATCGGTACTTCACTTGTCTGCGAAGGGAAAAGGTCCAAGCTTCGAGTCCCGATCCAGCACACAGTTGTAATCCGTCAGGAAGCTTCAAATCAGCGCACACTCCCCTTCAGACTGAAAAGTCATTTTCGAAATTTTCTGTATTGTCTGAAACATGTGAATATGTTAACATGTGAATGTTGTTGATATATATTTTCTGCACAACCTTGACATATTTCTTAGTAATTTAAAGAAAACACTAACTGCCGTTGCTCCAATTAAGCTGACCTGCACTTACACACCAATACGTTAAATTGAATGAGAAGTGTTGCGCACACACACATGAAGAAAACGGTGCCTTGACCTCTAATACTGAAAGAATGAAACAAAACTTTCGTAGAACGTTTTCCACAACCCGCTAACTAATTTTAAACAATTTCCGGAAAATGCCTCAATTAGTGATGGAAATGACTGAAATTGTTGAGACGATGCAAGTGATTTATGAACGCAGAGGAGTTGACTTGTGAGCTATAAATGTTTTTTTTTAATTATGTTGAACAGTGATTAATTCTTAAACAATACTTTTGTGAGCGCATAGTAAATCAAAATATTAGATTTGTCTTTTCTACTTCATAAATGATCGCACCCTAACAAGTACACATCGCGCAGTGCAATAAAAATGACTGAAAATCGTCTTTCACGAGTGAATTAAAGAACTTTTTATCACTCCACCGATCTGGCTAGCACAGTTGTTAGCGTACTGGATTCGCGTGGGTGAACAAGACGGTCCAAAACCTACGTTCGGCCATCCTGATTTATATATTCCGTGATTTCCCTAAATCGCTTAAGGCAAATGCCTGGATGGCTCCTTCAAAAGGTGACGGCTTCGGGATGGCTACTTGAAAAGGTCACGGCCGCTTACCTTCTCCATCGTTACCTAATCTCAGATTGTGCTCCATCTCTAATTACCTCGTTGTCAAAGGGACATTAAACACTAATCTCTTCCTCCTCCTTCAGTATCACCCTGGCTACTCCTTCATACATTACTCCGTATTAATTTTTACTTTTGAGAAAAGATCAGTGACTGAACCAATACTGCCGGCCGTTGCGGCCGTGCGATTCTAGGCGTTTCATGTGGAACCGCGTGACCCCTACGGTCCTGCCTAGTGCATGGATATGTGTGGTGTCCTTAGGTTAGTTAGGTTTAAGTAGTTCTAAGTTCTAGCGGACTGGTGACCTAGATGTTAAGTCCCATGGTGCTCAGAGCCATTTGAATCTTTTTTTTTTTTTTTTTTAAGCAAAACTTTCGCATAAGATCATTAGTAGTTATTTTGTTGTGTATTCGCGTAAAATCAAGACAGGCGCTATTCCATCTTAGAAAAATAAGACAAAGCCGAGACTGAAGTATTAGCCGCCAACTATACAGTTTGTCATCTAAGAGCATTATGATCGCCGACCTATTACCGATTTAAACCCGTCCAGGCGGTAGCTCCGTCCCCTGGCGAGGAATAACTGCCAGTCAGACGCACGCAGGGTGCATGTAGTATCAGTGAGCGTGCTGTCCTTGTGTAGAATGGCGAGTGCGCGCGATCTGTCTGAATCTGAGAGAGCGCAGATTGTAATGGCCCAAAGCTCGGCACGAGTGCTTCAGAAACCGCACGATTTGTCGGGTATTCGAGGGGTGCTGTGATGAGTGTCTTCAAGACGTGGCGAAACAGACGTGAAACCACGTCCAGACGTCCAGGGGTTGGGCGGCCACCCCTCATTACAGATGACTGACGTCGCAAGCTGGGCAGACGTAAAACAGGACAGGCGGCCAACTGTGGCGGTACTAATATCAGACTTTAATGCTGGGTAGATTACAAGTGCAACGAGGCTTCTGACGATGGGGCACGCTTCTGACGACCCTTGCATGTGCCAATATTAAGACCATGACATCGCCAATTTCGACTGGAATTGGATCGTGACCATCTGCACTGGACGTTGGCGCAGTCATAGAGCATTGCATAGTCTGATGAACCCCAATATTTTGTTCACCATTCCGATGGGAGAGCGTGCATCCGTCGTCTTCCAGGAGAACGGTTCCTTGACACCTGTATAGAGGAACGGATACAAGCTGCCAGCTGCTCCAGATTGCTCTGGAAAACATTCACGTGGGCGTCCTTGAGTCCAGTGGAGTTCATGCAAGACTCTTCAACGGCCAAGGAGTATCGTACACTGGCTGCAAACCACCTACACCCTTTCATGAAGATCGTGTTTCCTGACGGCTGAGACATTTTTTAACAAGTAATACGCCATGTCACAGGGCCAGTAGTGTGATATAGTGGTTAGAGGAATACAGTGGCGAATTCCAGTTGATGTGCAGACCCCCAACTCGCCAGATCTGAGCCCAATCGAACACATGTTGGACGTGATCGTATGCGGTGTCTGAGCTCATAGCACACCTCCCCGGAATTTACGGGAATTAGGTGACTCGTGTGTGCAGATGTGGTGCCAACTCCCTCCAGCGACCAACCAAGACCTCACTGCTTCCACGACAACGCGTTGCCGTCGCCTCTATTACATGTGCCACAGGTGGACATACCGCCTATTAGGTAGGTGGTCACGATGTTCTGACTGATCAGTGTATCTTTGATCATCGAAAAGATTGACAGTAAAGGGGAACATAATAAACAGGATAACATTAAAAAACAGCCCCGAGTTGCATAATGGTCTAATTTCTGAACGGCATGTTGGTTCTTGCTATGCACGCGTCACTCGGTTTATTATTTATTCCAATCCACTGTAGTGCAGTGGTACAGCAAGCATTATGATGTGATTAACAGTTAAAAAACAGTCCCAGGTTCCACATTGTTCTTTACTGGTTAAATAACGACGCGTTTCACGCTGGTACGGCATCTGTATGTACTTCTGTTTTGCTACATAAGTGGAGGAAGTAACCAACCTACAAACTCGCAGGCGGAATTAACTGGACAATTAATATATTTATTTTGTTAGTGTCACGTGTATGTGGTGTTTCTTGCAGTACTCACATATAAAAGTGATTATGTCCGTGTTCAACTAAATACGCATCGTGAGAACATTGATAAGGAAGAAAGGTAGGGTTGTCGGTCATGAACATTCATTATTATGATTAGTGTTAAGATCATTAGTTGTATAGAGATTATATCCGTGTTCAGTATTAGCAGAAAATTAAACGTGTGTGCTATCAATGCAATGCCGTCACCTAAACTAAATACGCATCGTGAGTACATTGATAAGGAAGATAAGTAGGGTTAAAGACTACTACGTTATTTGTGTTGTTAAGATAACCATCACGTGAAACTAGCATGCTTCACCTATGGTGTGTGTGTCTGTGTGTGTGTGTGTGTGTGTGTTTGTGTGTGGGTGGCTGGATAAGTTAGTACACGTAGAATGTCTTGAGCGCGTGCGCTCGCTGTTGTTTACTTTCAGCGGCCGTCGCTTACGGTTTTAGAACCGTGGCCAACCATTTTCGAAGATCCACACTACAATTCACCTTCTTCAATAATCACACTTGACGAAATGCTTTTGAAGTGCAACGCTTCCAATGGGACGTAACTAATATTCCACTTTCCGATATGTTGGGCATTTGTCCGTCTTAAGCGGTATGGTGTACGTTAATGACGCGGGGTGCTAACGAATACTTCGTGACACCACACACGGACCACGCTTTTGCCACGCCGATAGCAATGCCGGCGCGATCACTGTCGACCACGCAGGCTTGTGCACGCGGACAGTGCGAGTTGTAGAGCTCCCAGCGAAAGACGTTATCGCAGCTTTCCACCCCTATGGCATCATATATTGTCACACGGCCGAACTCTGGGTGTAGGTTGAAACGTACCACGTTCTTAAC